>NC_069506.1:265734771-265812271 GCF_027579735.1 Bombina bombina | reverse complement strand
ACCAGGGCTTGGTGATATAAAGCTCTCTACTCAGACGAGATTATATAAAATGATTCTCCAGCACTGCTAGATCCTAGTTCTGCTGCATGAATGCTTTGTATTTTATATTACTTTACACTTTAGATTAAGTTGTATTACATTTATATTTTGCCCTTTCTATTTTATATTTTATTCTGTATATAGAAGTGTATTTAGGATTTTCTAGTTTGGAGAAAAATTATAGTGCTGACTTCACAGGGGCTGAACTCGCTGAATTCTATTAAAAAAACAAACATAATCTGGAAGTCTCAGAGAGATAAAAGATGCCTTCCTTAGAAAATGAATAAGACTCTATGGTATAAAGAATTTCACAGGGGAGAGATAAGTTAACAGGAGAATGCATTGGGCAGATGTAAAGTCTCAGTTTGCAGCAAATACAAAATAAACTGCTTTTTTCACAACAATTTAACTTGTTTTTGCCTCCAGTTTAGTATATATTACTTTTCTGACAGTTAAATAATTGTATTGTAATTATTTTTATTTTTTTTTAAATAATTTTTATTGAGGTTCAGTGCAAGGCAAACATACAGTAATAGTTAATATACAATAAAAAGAGACAGTAGTTTCCCAATATACAGTCAATACAGGATAAGCAAATACGTCTTCACTAACAGAGTTTGCTGAACAAATTATATACCTACAGGATGACACATGGGGCCACTTTTGGACCACCTAAAGTTGTGGGAAATGAAGTATATAGTAGGTAATCACAAGTTAAGGGGACCACTCGAGTCCCAAATTATGAACCTCTTTTTAACTTTAATTTTTCAACGTATCACAATATATCCAGTAACTTATATATAGAAAACAATATAGATCGCCTGGACCTGGGAATAATATGGGTTCTATAATAATGTACAGCACAGATGGTGTAGGTATAACATAGGGTGTGATTCAAGTACGTGCTTAAAAAAAGAAAACAATAAGGGAGAAATGTATAATCTTAGATGCTATGCTGTATAAACAAGAAACTCATGGTCACCACTAAACTCAAAATATATACAGGTGGCCCTCGGTTTACGCCGGTTCAATTTACGCCGTTTCATAATAACCTTTTTTTCAGTCATGTGACTGCTCTTGAAATGCATTGAAAAGCAGTGCACTAATTAAAATAGCCAGTAGGTGGAGCTGTCCGCTTGTGTTTCAGCAAAGTTAAGCAAGTTTAACAGCCTGAAATTGATCTGTGTACACAGATCAGACAAGACCTATCGAGCAAGATCTTGCAGCCACTTCCCTATTATCTTCCTGTCCAGCTGCTTGAGGTGAGGGTGCCTAACTGCCTATAAATAACTGCAAATTGAAATGCATAGAATAGGTGCAGACCCAATATTATCTAACATGCTAACAATGCAGAAAACTGTTTGCAGAAAAATGTAAAAAAAGTTTTTGTTCATTAAACTTAGTTTGATGATGATGCAATCTCTTACGTAATTATTTTATTAGGTTATGTTTAGCAAATGTTTTTGTTCATTAAACTTTGTTTGATGATGATACAATCTATATTATTAGGTTTATAATGCTGTTTAGCATTTAAAGTCTTCATTTCAAACCTTTAAAAATAATGTATTAGGTGTTACTTATGACAATTTTGAGAGGGGCCTGAAACCTAACTCCTTCACTTCCCATTGACTTACATTATAAACTGGGTTTCAATATACAACAGTTTCGATTTACAACCATTCCTCCTGGAACCTAACCCCGGCGTAAACTGAGGGCTACCTGTACTTCAACCTGAGTCTGTAATAGATAAATCTAGAAACCCTGACATTTAGGGAGCGTAGCAACCGGAGCTCAGGGGGAGACTTACAAATTGCTTTACTTATCTTATGGAATATATGTTGAAATAAAAAATAACCTGAACATTGAGGTGTAGCACATTCAGAGGTATTGTGAGTAAAGCTTTACACCATTTCTAAACCCTGATCTCAGTCTTTAATATCTAGAAGTGATCAGTGGAGATAAGCGATAAATAGTTATTTTCCTACCACTGATCTCATCACTCAGAAGCTATAGCGTAGTTGCTGATATAGGGCATTATCCATGGATAGGATTTCATAAGCTCAGCTTTGTGATAAGTGTGTCAGATGTTTACTGTCTGAGCTCATATGGAAGTGCAAATTTAGGCGCAATATATTTACCCAGCAAGAATATGGTTGGTAAAGAGGGTGATGTATATTTGGAGATATGAAGTGTCTGACCCGCTGTCTCGGCCGCAGACAGCAAGACAGAGAGAACAAGGAATTATGCATACATATGATCATCAAGTGACAACCTGCTTATATACATAAAGAATCTCCCACATCAAACTATTCACCTGGTTCACCCAGAGAAATTTGTTTAACCTTGTAATGGGTAATAAGTTAGCTATGCCTGCTCCTGATCTAGCACGTCTGCTCATATACCTCTAATAATTAAAATAGCTGGATAACTAATATGAAGCATTTAGGAGTAAAGGTCTAGTAGGCTCTTTCATAGTGTGTAGTAAAAGTTGTATACTAATGGATGTGCAGAAAATAAAAATTGAACTTGGAGTTAAAGTCCTCTCATTGTAGATATACTAAGACTTCACTGTAGGAAACATGCAGACTTACATTACTAAACAACGATCAATTTGGTAATGCAGCACCTACATGCAGTAAAGCTGATTGGTGGGAATATTAATAGAAATAAAACACTATATCTTGCTATATTTAGTTTTTCACCCTCCTAATAGGATGTAGAACTAAAATGTGCTAACTTAGACTCAAGGTATGGAAAATTATCTGCATTAGAATAGAAAAACAGTAACTAATCACAGTTATGAAACACGTAGTAATAAAACTTTATCTAACTTATAACACAGAGTTCTCCTTCTAGTGCTGCTGTCCACAAATAAAGTCTGCCTGATCAATTATCTTGGAGCTAGGCAGGGTTTATACGTAATACAGTGTCTTCACTTTAACCAACCCCAGTTGATACCATACATGAGGCAAGGTGTATAAAATTACCAAGGATGGGTCCAAAAATGACAGTATGTGGAAAGATATCAGTCATGTATGTCCCTCCATGAAGTATGTTCAGAAAAAGATGTGTAGGCAGTTTAATATAAGTTGCTCCGTTACTGTACAATAAATCTTGGATCTGTAAAATGATTAGAGGTGTCCCCGGATGTCTTTCAATATATAGGTATCCATAAAAATGAGACCATCAGCCTTTAGAGTATTGAGGAGTGGTTTTGATGTTTGTGAGCCAGGTTGCAGTGCTTCCCTTGTCGGACATTCTCCTGCAGCAGACATGGTGTCCCTTGGTGATGCTGTATCTTCTGTAATGTTGGACACATATGACCAATCGACCTCACTGCAGTGATCCACAAAAGGTTCTCCACATGGATCAGTAATCTCAGTAATTGTAAGATACTCATTGCTATCAGCCAGACTGCTGCATGAGGTACACCAATGAGTGCCCCATTTTAATAAAGTGGTTTTCCAGGAGCAGAAGCGGCTCTTCTTCCCACGTGGCCACCATCTGTGCTATCTCGTCAAAAGTACTACTCACACAAGTCTGAAGCGACAAGCGATAGCTAAGCTGAGTGGTTCTGGTTATCTTGAATGCTTTTGGGGATTACAAGCACAAAACTTGCTTCCTAACGACAGGGCCCTTAAGTACCCTGCCGGCGGGGGTATTGTGCAGGCCAAGATCTCAAAGTGGCTCCGAGCACTGATGCCAGCAGCAATTTCCTTGAATATTAGGTTCATATGGTGTGTCTTCTGCAGGAGATCTCAGATCTATACTTTAAATTATAGAATTATAGGTAGCACATTTAGAATGCAGCATGTAGTTATGCGTCTGAACATGGACGCTACCCGGAAGTTCCCCCCATCGTATTGTTTAACTTTACCTGCAGACTTAGAAATAAAAGTAAGTATGATCCTAGCTTGTTAAAGTAACATAGAAACTTTCAAATCATAATCAAGATTAGTAAAATCACTGCTGGACCTAATTTAAATATAGACTAGAAAGTGCAAAGCTCAAACGTAATAATACTGAAATCTGAAGTGTAAAATAATATAAAATACAAAGAACAAGGTGTAAGTTTATGTTTCTTCTTCACATACAGAAATACAGAGAACTCCCCTTAGACAAGAATATCAAAATGTCTAGAAACTTGTGAGAGAGATTGAAGTGCTGGGGGGTTCTGCCCTTTTTCTTTTAACATTCAGTGAGTTCAGCCCCTATGAAGTTTACACTACAATTTATCTCCAAGTAGAAGAATCTTTAACCATAAGGCCCTTAGTAACATAATAACACTGCCAGTAACGCACACAAGTGTTTAAAGGGATTTCCCTTCCTCAGAACAAAATTATCAATTAATGGTGAGACCAACACAATGTTTATACAAAAACAAGATGTCCCTTTATTTATATATATATATATATATATGATATGCCAGTAACACACGCATCAGTGAGTAATGGGACAGTCCAATGCTTAATTGATAATATATACAATCTATATATGTGTGTGTGCATATGTATGTATATTTGCTGTTTTAAAATCATGTAAGTTTTTACATGATTTAAAATTGCAAGGATTATGTTAAATAAGTTCAGGGACATACACAGTTAGGAGCTGTTAGACTCCTGCACTGATCAAGCAATCACTTTTTAATATGTTGCAGAGTCAGCATTCATAAGTCTGCAATATACATTCCAGCTTCTCTGTGGGCACTAGAAATCACTTAATTTGCAAAAGTTTTAAATTACAGTTAAAATAGGTCAACTGCATTGCTATTTTACACTTAATTAATTAAACAGATTAATGTGTAACACCCTGGCTGGCTAGAAGTAACATACAGTGAATGCAGATGTGTACCCTAACTCAATCATCCCAGAGCTGACTTAGTGACTTGTTCATCTACACATGGTGTTTATTACAGACACTTCTGCACACAGGAATGCAGGAGATGAAGTGTCTAATATGTACTAGTGCCAGTAGGAAGGTAGAAGGTGTATAATCATTATACAACAACCCCATCATCTCTGACATGGTCTGCCAGCCAGATCAAACATCTTCATGGGTTGAGTTCTATATGTGGATTATTGTATTAATTAGCTTGGTCCTACAGTGTTACGCAACACAATGCTCAGCAATAAAAATAACAACTGTCCTTTTTTCTCTCTTAGTTAAATTAAATGCTTTCAACACGTCTCCGTCAAGCTCATCCATCCCCAGGGAAAGCTGCTTTAAAAATAAAACTCTATGCAATGGTGTGGCTGAATGTTCTCGAGGAGGAGATGAGATGGGATGTGGTACGTAGACTGGTATTATCTCTGGACTTTGTACAGAGGATTATAATTCCTCACTCTGGCAAACTGATTTCTTGCTTCATTGGCAAAAGAGGAATGTGGTCTCGCTTTTGTGCAATGAATGCCGTGAATTCACTTTCTGGCAAAATGTTGGGTTTCTGGCTAATTGGGAGGGAACATCATAAAGAGCTGACATATACTAATCTCTAACATTTCCATTTGCAGTGAGGTTTCGCTGGGATAACTCCCTACTCCAGGTCATGTCACGCACTCAAGAGAATCAATGGCTACCTGTATGTTCCACTGGTGTTAATAGCAATTTCCCAGCCTACGTTTGCCAAAGATTTGGATTTTTGGAGTAAGTATTCCCTACTATCCGGGTGTCCTAGTTCTTTACCTTTTGAACTACCTTCTCTTTAGCCCCTATTTGCTTGCATTATCCCAGGACTTTATTCATATTATCCAGACTTTATTCATAGAGATGAGATTAAAAGAGACATGGAAGCTAAAATGATCCTTTAATAATTAAGATATAGCGTACATTGGTTATTCAAATTGTATGCTCGCTTACTCATTAAAATGTCATACTTACTTTATCATATCGACCATAACTTTAAATACATAATTAACCGTTTTTCAGATTGATACTGTTTTCTTTCATGTGTGCTTCCATCCCTAGATCACCCACCACACAGCTGGTGACAATGAGGGACAATCCACAGAATACCGGACTGGCCAGTGGAGTAGCATCTGACACCATACAGGGCAGCCTGGACAGGTGAGAATGAGATACATAGCAGAGGATCTAGACTTTATAAAAATAGAGGAAACCAACAAAGTCACCGCAAAGCTATATGTCTAGTGTGGAGGGTAGTACTGGTATGTGTGGGGGGTAGGAATGGGCGAATGTGTTTATATTCAAATTTGAATGTTGGATATAATGTTATTGTAGAAATTTGATTTACATAATAGAATGTTGATAAGAACGAATATTCTTAAAATTTTTATTATCAAATGTTATTTACAGCTTCCGAATGTCACATTCATTTATAAAACACAATTGTAGACTAGAAATATTATTCATATTCGAATGTCACATTCAAATTCGACTATCATATTTGTTTTCGAATATTACATTTATAAAACACAGTATTAGACTAGAAATACTTTTTCGAAATTGAATGTTACATTCAAATTCGAATGTAGCATTTGAATATTACATTTATTAAATACAATTGTAACTAGAAATACTATTTCAAATTCAAATGTGATATTAAATTTGAATGTCATATTTGAATTCGAATATTACATTTTAAAAACACAGTATTAGACTAGAAATACTATTTCGAATTCGAATGTGTCATTCGAATTTTAATATTACATTTGAAAAGCAGTTTTAGACTAGAAATACTATTTTTAATTCGAATGTGACATTCGAAATTTGAATGTAGCATTCAAATTTGACTATTACATTTGTTAAACACACTTGTAGACTATAAATACTAATTCGAATTTGAATCTTACATTCAAATTCAAATGTCACATTCAAATTCAAATATTACATTTCAAAATGTAATGAATAGCTAAACATTCTATTATTCGAACGAATATTTTCAAATTTTATTGAAAAATTCAAAAACGAAAATTGGAAAATAGAATGTGATATAAACATTCAAAATTCGATACAAACTAATGTATCAAAATTCGTTTTAAATTTCGAATTTTTAGAAACATTTGCCCATCCCTAGTGGGGGTCATCATTTTTAAGTACTTCTTCCTTTTCTTATTTGTCTCCCCCCCCTTATTTACAACCTTCCAAATCTATTACTGTTGACACCATTGAAAATTGGGTGTGCTACAGTAATTATTGGGGGTGAATCCTACATGAATCCACACTGGAGATGAGGGGTTAATAATTTCATAATAAATGATAAATAAATGTGAATGTTATAATATATGATGGTCGTATTTGTTTGAATGTAATATGCAGTTGTGTAGTAAACATATGTTTGCTTGTTAGGTATAGATTTTTAGATTTGAAATAAAAAATATTCTAGTGAGATTCAGTTTGAATAGAAGCCTTAACCTGTGACTGTACCGGCCTCCTTGCTTTTTTTCGAGCTTTGAAAATAAATTTAGAATTAAACTTCAACCCTTTGTGTGCAGGAAGCAGTTCTATTTACTCGCAGTCAGTTAAACTTTAATTTAGCTGTGCATTTACTTTTGCCCCTTGGCCCTAGCCTGTACTGGCCTACTTGCTTTTTTTTAGGTGCAAACATTTTTTGAATTAAACTTTAACACTTTGGGCCCCATTACACCGTTTTTTGCGCGGTTTTGGTATCCAATATACAGCGCCGCATATAAATGCGGCACGTATATTTCACCTGTCGCCCGCAATTTTTACTCCCATAAGCTAACATGGGACCACGTCGCAAATCGGTATCCAATACTCAGCGCAAGGACTTACGTATCGATAATGGAGAAATCTTACTCCATTTTCACCTTGCCACACAAAGGTAGCCGCAGCAGGCCTTGCGCTGAGTATGGGAGCACCGTAACTCCCGAAACTAACTAACACCTAACACATGCGCAATATCTATCTATCTACCTGTCAATCGCAATCCCCCACCGCAATAACTAATAAAGGCCCAAATTACGAGTTTTGCGTTAGAGGCTATGCGGTGCTAACGAGCAGTTTTGTCTCACCGCTCACTTTCCTACATCGCTGGTATTACAGGTTTTCAGAAACCCGTCGTAAAAAGACAAGAAGTGAGCTTTGAGCAAAATTTTGCTCATTACTGCACTCCAATACCAGCACTGCTTAAGTCAACGGTGAGCTGGTCGTACGTGCTTGTGCACGATTTCCCCATAGGAATCAACGGGGAGAGCCGGCTGAGAAAAAGTAACACCTGCAAAAAAGCAGCGTAAAACTCACTAACGCAGCCCCATTGATTCCTATGGGAAAACTACATTTATGTTTACACCTAACACCCTAGCATGAACCCCGAGTCTAAACACCCCTAATCTTACACTTATTAACCCCTAATCTGCCGCTCCAGACACCGCCGCCACCTACATTATACTTATGAACCCCTAATCTGGTGCCCCCAACATTGCCGACACCTACATTATATTTATTAACCCCTAATCTGCCGCACCTAATGTCGCCGCCACCTACCTACACTTATTAACCCCTAATCTGCCGCCCCCAACGTCGCCGCCACTATAATAAACATATTAACCCCAAAACTGCCGCACTTCCGCATAGCAAACACTAGTTAAATATTATTAACCCCTAATCTGCCGTCCCTAACATCGCTGCCACCTACCTTAATTTATTAACCCCTAATCTGCCGCCCCCAACGTCGCCGCCACTATACTAAATGTATTAACCCCTAAATCTAAGTCTAACCCTAACACCCCCTAACTTAAATATAATTTAAATAAGTCGAAATAAAATTACTATCATTAACTAAATTATTCCTATTTAAAACTAAATACTTACCTGCAAAATAAACCCTAAGCTAGCTACAATATAACTAATAGTTACATTGTATCTAGCCTAGGGTTTATTTTTATTTTACAGGCAAGTTTGTATTTATTTTAACTAGATAGAATAGTTATTAAATAGTTATTAACTATTTAATAACTACCTAGCTAAAATAAATACAAAAGTACCTGTAAAATAAAACCTAGCCTAAGTTACACTAATACCTAACACTACACTATAATTAAATAAATTAACTAAATTAAATACAATTACCTAAATTAAATTAAATTAGCTAAAGTACAAAAAACCCCACTAAATTACATAAAATAATAAACAAATTACAGATATTTAAACTAATTACACCTAATCTAATAGCCCTATTAAAATAAAAAAGCCCCCCCCCCAAAATAAAAAAAAACCCTAGCCTAAACTAAACTACCAAGAGCCCTTAAAAGGGCCTTTTGCGGGGCATTTCCCCAAAGTAATCAGCTCTTTTACCTGAAAAAAAATACAAACAACCCCCCAATCAGAATTAAGGTATTGGCTGATGCAATCAACCAATAGGATTAAAGTTCAATCCTATTGGCTGATCCAATCAGCCAATAGGATTGAGCTTGCTTTCTTTTGGCTGTTCCAATCAGCCAATAGTTTATAAAAATATTTTTAAAAAAATTATTTTTTCTGTAATCTTAGATTTTTTTATTTTCTGTAATTGTAGTTTAAAAGGAAAGTCTACACCAGAATTTTAATTTTGACTCAACTTTCCCTTTAATTTATGCTTATTTTTTGTTTTGTTTTTAAAGTAGTGTTGTTTTTTTATTTTAAGAGTAACTTTAGTATTTTGTAATTTAGGTAATTTGGGTTCATTTAGGGGGTGTTAGGTTAGGGGGCTTAGTAATTTAATTATTTATTTGCGTTGTGGGCTTTGGCGGTTTAGGGGTTAATGCTTTGATAGGTTTATTGCGTTGTGGGCTTTGGCGGTTTAGGGGTTAATACTTTAATAGGTAGTTTGCGATGTTGGGGTTGGCGGATTTAGGGGTTAATACTTTCGTTATTACTTGCTGTGTGGGTTTGATGGTGGATATAGGGATTAATAGTTTAATTAGGCATATTGCGTTGTGGGGGGGTTTTTGGTTTAGGGGTTAATACTTTTATTAGTTCTCTTCTTTCTTCTCCTCTTTTTCCTCTTTCTTTTCTCATCTTATTTCTTCCGTCTCTCTCTCTCTCTCTCTCTCTCTCTCTCTCTCTCTCCCGCTTCCCTCCCCCTCCCTTTTTTTGTTTTTTTGTTTTTTTTTTATCATGCACCATGGCCCAAAAAGTGACCACATATCATTCTTGTCACCCCATTTTCAGTTATTTAAAGGGACAGTCTACACCAGAATTTTTATTGTTTTAAAAGATAGATAATCCCTTTATTACCCATTTCCCAATTTTGCATAACCAACACATTTATAATAATATACTTTTAACCTCTGTGATTATCTTGTATCTAAGCCTCTGCAAACTGCCCCTTTTTTCAGTTCTTTTGACAGACTTGCAGTCTAGCCAATCAGTGCCTGCTCCCAGATAACTTCTTGTGCACAAGCACAGTGTTATCTATATGAAATACGTGAACTAACACCCTCTAGTGGTGAAAAACTGTTAAAATGCAATCTGAAAGAGGTGGGCTTCAAGGTCTAAGAAATTAGCATATGAACCTCCTAGGTTAAGCTTTCAACTAAGAATACCAAGAGAACAAAGCAAAATTGGTGATAAAAGTAAATTGGAAAATTGTTTAAAATTACATGCTCTATCTGAATCATGAAAGTTTATTTTGGCCTAGACTGTCCCTTTAAGTCCAATGGCATAGTTTGAGGGGTAACCCATACACTGTTTGGGAGGTTTATAAAACTATACTTCACTCTAGATTTCCCCCATATATCCTAGATTTATTGTAAAATCCCAATATGTCTCAAAAAAGGATATATTAGTATAGCTGCAGTTACGTTATTTTTTTTTTTCTCTCTCTCTTGATAGGGATATATATGAGTACACTATAACATGCAGCCTTCTTAATTGTCTAACTTCAGGATGTAATTTTTTCTTTGCCATGTGTTAGTGTATATATTTTTCAATCAATTGCTTAGAGAGCTGGCCTTAGACAATATGATATTACCTAGTGTGTATTCTGTGTAAATTTCCTGATGTTTGTCTAGGTTGGCATGCTCACGGTTCACAATAGGCGTATAGTTTTTTTATTTCTTGTATTGCTTTTTCTTGGTCTTTTTCTTTCTTTTTTTTGTTTTTTTGTTATCTGTGTTTGTTAGTGACAAATACCGCAATAAAAATTATATTTAAAAAAAAAAAAAAAAAATACTTTTATTAGTTCCAATGTGGGGTTGATGGCGGATATAGGGGTTTTACGTGTTGAGCTTATTTTTGGGAGGCGTGTTAGACTTTTACGGGAGATTTGATATTTTTTTTACTTTTCTTAGGCGCCGGCAGTTTCTAAAGTGCCGTAAGTCACTAGCGACTCCAGAAATTTGTATTTACGCTCATTTATGGACATCGCTAGTTTATCTGACTTACGGAACTTTATGAACTACCGGTGGGGTTTATTGGATACCCCGATGTGTGAGGTGAAATTACGGGCGGCACGGGTTGCAGCGCTTCTGCTGAAGCCTGCGCCGTATATGTAATCGCGCCCCTTGTGTGCAGAATAACAGTTCTATTCACTTGCAGTCAGTTAAACTATAATTTAAAAGATGCACGTATACTTTTGCTGTTGGGCCATAGCCTGCGACTGTACTTGGCTCCTTGCTTTTTTTGACGTGCAAACATATTTAGAATGAAAGATTAACCCTTTTTGTGCAGAAAAACAGTTCTATTTTCTTGTAGTGAACTGAACGTTGAGATTATTCATAATTATATTGCTGTGGAGCCACAGCCAGTGACAAATAGGTAGGCTTGCTGACTTTATTTGGTGGAATACAAATTTCCATAGAAGTTTAACCCTGTGTGTGTTGAAACATTTGTATTTTCTTTCAGTTCATTTTAAACTGCAGGTTTACTTTATTATGTTGCTGTGGGGACAACATAGTTTGTGACTGATAGGTAGGCCTGCTGTCTTTTTTGGGGGGTACACATAAGTTTTAAATAAAATGTAGCCTTTTGTGTGCAGAAACATTTCTATTTTCTTTCAGTTGGTTTTAAACTGCACGTTTACTTGATTATATTTCTGTGGGAGCATAGCCTATGACTGATAGGTGGGCCTGTATACTTTTTGTAGCATATGCATAACATTTAATTTTATTTTATTTTTTGTATGCATAATTAATTTTTTTCCCTTGTAGTTAGTGCACATTACTGCATTTTTTAACTTTTGTTTTCTATATTTATCTAGCAAATATATATAATATTTTATTATAAATTCATTATATATCCAAACAAAATATATATATATATATATATAGGATATTACTAATACTCTTCAACCAATTGAAAGTATAATTGCTATTGCAAACAGTGATCAGAGATCGCCACCTAGTGTCAAAATATGAGAAAAAATCCTCATATTTTAAAACCGGTTACTTCAACTTTATTTTAGAGTTTCTTTTTTATATAAATTGGTGGTAAAAGAAAAGACTAAAAACAAGCAGCTGTTTTAAATAAAAAAGGTTTAATTAAAAAAGGGGAAAAAACAGCGCTAAATAACAGCATATACAAAACTTCTTCCTACACTAAAATGTATGTGAATATTCTTGTATTAAAAAAAATGTTCAACAAAAGATATAGGTAACATGTCAAACAAACATTTTAAATGGAGCAAGCTGTTATTTATCCACTTATAAATCTCTGCAATACGCCTCAAATGGCATATGGTATTCAGTAGACATGTGCGATTCGGTTCGGATCGATTCGGAAATTCGGTAAAATTCAGGATTTGGATCGATCCGAATTAAAATAGTGCCGAATCTACAGAATAAGTCCGAATTAGTTCGGATTTATTCGGTAGATTCGGATGACCATGGATTACACTAGTATTGTACAGTATATTAGGTTATATCACTCTGCTATGGGTTACACCTGATATACAGTACATAATACTAGTCTAATCCCACCTAACACTTACCGAAATTCCGAATTTCCGAATCGAACCGAATCCAGCCGAATTTATTCGAATCCGAATGAATCCGAAACAAATCCGAACCGGATTTATTTGAATCTGAAACAAATCCGAACCGAATTGATTCAAATTTTTCCGAATTCGAATCGCTCCGAACCGAAATTCGAAAAAATCCGAATCGATCCGAAACTAATTTTTTCGCCATGCACATGTCTAGTATTCAGGGACAAATGAAAAATATATTCTCCCTCCAAATAGTAAAGTATACCCTTTCAAATATAAGTACACTATATAAGTACACTTTCTAAAAACATATGTATAATTCAGACACTATTATATATCTTCAGACATAAATAATTGAATGTGTGTGGATAGATATATATTTTATATGTATGTGTGTATATATATATATATATATATATTCATTATGTATATAATTATGCATGTATGTATGTTTGTGTGTGTGCACTGGAACCCTTTGTAGTTAAACGGACAGGAAACCCCAAAATGTTCATTCATGATTTGGATAGATCATAGAATTTTAAACACCTTTCCAATTTACTTCTAAAATGTTCTTCATTCACTTGTTATCCTTTGCTGAAGGAACAGCATAGCACTCCTGGCAGCTAGCTGAACACATCTAGTTAGCCAATTAGCCAATCACAAGTGACAAATGTGTGCAGGCACCAATCAGCAGCTAGTGGGACACTAGTGTAAGATATGTGTGTATTTTATTTTTCAACAATGGATACCCAGAGAAATAAGCACATTTGAAAATAGAAGTGAATTAAAAAGTGTCTTAAAATTAAATGCTCTGTCTGAATCATGCAAGTTTAATTTTGACTTTCCTATCCCTTTTAAGTAGATGAAAACACGAAAAAATATATTTATGCAATATAATATTCATATTTAAGTGTTTAACCCCTTTAATTTTAACGACCAAGAGCATACAGGGTACGTACTACAAAAAAGGTCAGTTAACGACCAAGGACGTACCCTGTACGTCCTCAGGGTTTTCAAGCGGTGGAAGCGATCCTGCTGGCTTCCAGCCGCTTACAAGGTATTGCAGTGATATTGAGGCATCACTGCTATAACTTTTTTGGCACACCGATGCAGAGAGAGCCACTCTGTGGCCCTCTCTGCATCAGTCAGCAATGGTGCCGATCGTTGGTGGGTGGGAGCAGCTGCAGTGAAGCGGGTGGGCGGCCCATTGCTGGCGAGCTTCCAGCCAGAAGTAGGAAATGCCTGTCGGGTGCGCGCAGGGGGTGTGTGCGCGTGCGCCCGCGATCTGGGCGCATATAAAAAATGTAAGTGGTGGGAGAGGGTGGTGTGCGGGGGTGGGGGACTGCCAGAGAAGGGAGGAATCATTTTTGAAAAGGGATCTGGAAGGGGGGGTAGGGTATGGAGGGGGGCAGCTACACCCACAGAAAAAGTGAGTAGTTATTTTTTAAAAAGGCCACATTTGATTGCAAAGTGGGTACTGGCAGACAGCTGCCAGTACCCAAAATGGTGGTGAATAGTTAGTGGGGGGAGGGTTAGAGAGCTCTTTGGGGGGAATCAGGGAGGTTGGGGGCTAAGGGGGGATCCTACACAGCAGAATATATATATATATATATTATTTTTTTTAAATAAATAACTGCCAGTACTTTCTGCCAGTACTTAAGATCTTAAGATGGCGGGGACAATTGTGGGGTGGGGGAGGGAAGTGAGCTGTTTGGGAGGAATCAGGGGTGGGATGTGTCAGGTGGGAGGCTGACCTCTACACTAAAGCTAAAATTAACCCTTCAAGCTCTCTACAAGCTACCTAATGTGCAGCAGCATTTAGCGGCCTTCTAATTACCAAAAAGCAATGCCATAGCCATATATGTCTGCTATTTCTGAACAAAGGAGATCCCAGAGAAGCATTTACAACCATTTGTGCCATAATTGCAAAAGCTGTTTGTAAATAAGTTCAGTGAGAAACCTAAAGTTTGTAAAAAGTGAATGTTTTTGTTTATTTGATCAAATTTTGCGGTAAAATGGTGGCTTGAAATATATCAAAATGGGCCTAGATCAATACTTTGGGTTGTCTACTACACTAAAGCTAAAATGAACCCTACAAGCTACCTAATTAACCCTGTCACTGCTGGGCATAATACGAGTGTGGTACGCAGCGGCATTTAGCGGCCTTCTAATTACCAAAAAGTAGTGCCACAGCAATAAATGTCTGCTATCTCTGAACAAAGAGGATCCCAGAGAAGCATTTACAACCATTTGTGACATAATTGCACAAGTTGTTTGTAAATAATTTCAGTTTGAAACCTAAAGTTTGTGAAAAAATGAACAATTTTTTTTTTTATTTCATCGCATTTGGCGGTGAAATGGTGGCATGAAATATACCAAAATGGGCCTAGATCAATACTTTGGGTTGTCTACTAAAAAAATATATACATGTCAAGAAATATTCAGGGATTCCTGACAGATATCAGTGTTCCAATGTAACTATGGCTAATTTTGAAGAAAAAAAAATGGTTTGGAAATAGCAAAGTGCTACTTGTATTTATTGCCCTATAACTTGCAAAAAAAAGCAAAGAACATGTAAACATTGGGTATTTCTAAACTCAGGACAACATTTAGAAACTATTTAGCATGGGTGTTTTTTGGTGGTTGTAGATGTGTAACAGATTTTGGGGGTCAAAGTTAGAAAAAGTGTGTTTTTTCCATTTTTTTCCTCATATTTTATATTTTTTTTATAGTAAATTATAAGATATGATGAAAATAATAGTATCTTTAGAAAGGCCAAAACAGTATATAATATGTGTGGGTACAGTAAATGAGTAAGAGGAAAATTACAGCTAAACACAAACACAGCAGAAATGTAAAAATAGCCTTGGTCCCAAACGGTCAACAAATGTAAAAGTGGTCTGGTCACTTAAGGGTTAAATGTATATGTACTGTAAATATTTCACATTCCAAAGTTCTCCATATAGTAGAACATGTCCTATGTATGTCTAAATATATATATATATATATATATATATATATATATATATATATATATATATATATATATATATTAATCTGTATATATCTATACCTATATATAATCATGTATGACTTCATAGGGTAACAAGTTATCACACCTGATATTGTAAGTTCAGCTTTTTACACTTGGCGAGTTAGCACCCAAAATGGTTTACCTTCAACTTTTAATACGAGCACAACCCAACACACACAAAACGCGTACTTCTAGCGCAGTTAGCACTTGAGCGGAAGCATTAAATAACGCTCCATTTGTAATCTGGCCCACAGTGTGTTAGCCCTGCTTACCCAGCTGATGCGCTACACAGTTTTTTTATTTTTCCATATTAACTCTTATTGTGCGTGTAAATCAGCAAGCATATGTAATAGTGACCTTAAACTCCCATTCTCATCGTGCACATGCTCCAAGTGTCAGTGACATCACATTTTGAGCAGCCACAGGCACTCAAAGCATGCGCACTATGTGCCAAGCCCGAAACACATCACAAAACGTATAAACTTCCAAAAAACTTGGCCAGTCTAACAATACTGAATTATACTTTAATACAAATTTTTAATTGATTTAATCAGCATTTCAAATGTGCTTTTATGTCCCTTTATTGTATTTTGGAATAGACTGAGGTCTCCAATGAGGGTTACATTTTAGTTTGCTTTGAGTTGGTGCTAAGTATAAAAGTATAAAGAAATACAAGAGACTTTTCTGATATATGCAAGGAATCAGACAAATATGAACTATGATCTGGTAAAATCTGTTTTAGCTAATACTATATAAATGTTTATCTCTATAAATTCTCATTTGAAGTATTTGTATATAAATGATATGCTAAGATCTACAACTAGAGCTATCATTAAGCCCTGCCTTCCAATGTCTTTGTTGTCCCATCATAATGGTAGCTAACATTAGGGATGGGCGAACGTTTCTAAAAATTTGAAATTTAAAACGAATTTTGATACATTCGTTCGTTCGAATCGAATTTTGAATGTTTATATAACATTCTAACATTCTATTTTCGAATTTTCATTTTAGAATTTTTCAATAAAATTCGAAAATATTCGTTTGAATAATAGAATGTTTAGCTATGTATTCATTCAATTTCAAAATGTAATATTTGAATTTGAATGTGACATTCAAATTCGAAATAGTATTTCTAGTCTACAACTGTGTTTAATAAATGTCACATTCAAATTTGAAATAGTATTTCTAGTCTAATACTGTGTTTTCTAAATGTAATATTCGAATTAGAATGTGACATTCGATTCAAATGTGATATTCGATTCAAATGTGACATTCGAAATAGTGTTTCTAGTCTACAATTGTGTTTTATAAATGTAATATTTGAATTCGAATGTGACATTCGAAAACTGTAAATAACATTCGAAAATCGAATTTTTAAGAATATTCGTTCTTATCAACATTCTATTATGAAAATCGAATTTCTACAATAACATTCGTTCTAACATTCAAATTCGGATATAAACACATTCGCCGATCCCTAGCTAATATGCACTACTCTTCACTTGATGAGTGATTAGAAACAGATCTGTGATTCCGCTCAAAGAAGAGAGAGACAAACTGATTCAGACAAAACCATTTTAAAACAGTTTCCAATTTACTTCTATTATCAAATTTGCTTTGTTCCCATGACATTCTTTGCTGAAGATATACCTAGGTAGGCGTCTGTAGCACTACATACCATGAAATAGTGCTGCCATGTAGTGCTCTTACAAATGGATATGATTCTTGCAAAACTGCTGCTATATAGTTTCTCCCAAAATTGGCCTGCTCCGACGCATACGTCCCTGCTTTTGAATAAAAGACACCAAGAGAACAAAGAGATTTTGTTTTCTTTTCTTTTTTTTCTTTTCTCATCATTGGATACAAGTGAAATGAAGAGATTTCTCAACAAATAAGTGGAAAAAAAAGAAAACCAGCCCTATATGACTCTATGTAGGGGGCAACCCATATAGAAAGTATCCTCTATTACTGCATATCGCCAGAAACACAGAGAAAACAGCAAGCACAGTGCTAAACCTTATAAATATTTGATAATATCCTTCTACTATTCTTTGAGCAAATTAAAAAGAAATCTTGAAGTTGTTCTTAGGTACAAAATATAACGCTGTAGTGTATATTCACAATACAAATGATACAGAAAGGCAAAGGGAAAAAAGCAAAAAGAAAACTCATAAATCATTTATGTATGCAGCCTCTTAGCTGGAAATCAAATTTACAGCTATTCTGGAGATATTGCATAGTCCCAGAGTTCCTTTAAATAAGCTCAGTTTAGAGGTAAAGGGACTGTATGATGTTAGTTTCCCTTTGTTTTTTTTTTCCTCTTTTTTTTTTCCCTTTGATTGCACAGTTCAGGAACTTTTAATATGACCCCTTTTTCTTTATTTTTTTCTCCTCTCACACTAAATCAGCAATTTTGTGGGGTGTCTCTCTTTTTTTTTTTTTTCTTTTTTTTTTTTTTTTAACGGCTCAAGACACAGTCAGAACAGTATGTTCCCCAGAGAAAAATAGTGAGTCCCACTAAATAAAAATTTCACATACCAGTGCTTCAGGGGAGTTGCCAAACCACGTGACTGAGATACCCCCACTTTACTTTACCATATTTCAAGGAGGTGTCTGTGGGTATGTTACTTGCCGCCAGGGCCTTTCTTCCTCTGCCACTGCAACTTTAACAATTCCGGTGCTCAGTGCAGCATGTCAGACGTCACAAACGCCAGTCCGGTGCGTCTCTGCTGAGGGGCCGATGGCAAAGCGATGACGTTCACGGATCCCTCCGCCACTAACTTGGGCCAATTACCCGGATGCCGACAGCTCCAGCCTGCTTCACCCTACCAGGAGGGCGCAGGTATTCTTTCTTTTGCCCCTCAGCGACGATCCCGGCAGATTTCCATAGGTAAGTAGTGGTTAAGAAGAAAGACCACTGTGTGACACTCAGGTTATCTTCTTGGTCACAGAGGCGAATCCCAGGTCTTTCCCTGAGCAGGGGTAGCAGCGTCTCCGCTAATTTGGGACTTCCGCCGAATGCTGCAGCGGATCTGTGCAGCAAAATAGTGGCCAAAAAAGCCGGTGTGGGTACTGCCGGGGGCCAATTCGTTCAGGAGGAGAAAGATTTTGGATCTTAATTCGGCCCTCTGAAGCCACTGAAACATGAGCAGCGTGCAGAGATAGCTCCTCCTCCAACGGAAGTCCCCTGGAAGAAGGGCAATCTTCGAGATTTTAATTATAGAAGTAAATTAGAAAGTTGTTTAAAATCAAATGCTTTATCTGAATCACAAAATAAACATTTTGGGGTTTATATCCCTTTAATTATAGCTATTATGATCCAATTATCTTGTAGCCCCGGACAAGGTTTAATCAGGGTTACCTAACCGATTAAACAATACTCATAACTATCAAATATTAGATTGCGCAAATGTATTTATTAATTATTACAAACAAGTATAACTAGTAATATGATACCGTAAGCATCCGGTAACAACTTCAGCTAAGATCTTACACAATTTATACACATCTCCGGCCAATCAGCTTATTCTATACCATAAATGCAAAAGGCTTAATCTATACTTTCGTTTTTTTCATAAAGTTTTGCATGAGGTATAGATAATTATATTTTAACACTAATCATGCATAGTTCAATGACATGATAGAAATTTAAAATAAACTTTTCTAACTATAAGTATAATTATTGTTTTGATTGGTGTAAGCAACTGAATTGTATTCCTATGTAAATACCTTTTTTAATACATTTATATACATTATAATTTATAACTCCTCATTAGTGTCTGTAGTGTTAAGAGACTGTAATGAAAATGTGTGTTTTAAAGGGATATTAAATTGCATGGACAAGTAAAATCCTATAGCTACCAATCACCATGCTATTATTTTCTTCCTGTGCCTGAAGCAATCTACAAAACTGTTCTCCTATTATAACTCTTTTCACTTGTTGGTTTTTAAAGCTCCATATTTTCATACAAGTGCCGCCATCTTGCAACTAAGGTATTCTCACGCCCTGTAACAGTTTGCTGTCACAGATCAGTGACAATGACAGCTTTTTGGCAAGTGTATTGAGAGATTAAAAGAGAGAGAGATTGAAAGAGAGAGAGATTGAAATAGAGATTGAAAGAGAGAGAGATTGAAAGAGAGAGAGATTGAAAGAGAGAGAGATTGAAAGAGAGAGAGATTGAAAGAGAGAGAGATTGAAAGAGAGAGAGATTGAAAGAGAGAGAGATTGAAAGAGAGAGAGATTGAAAGAGAGAGAGATTGAAAGAGAGAGAGATTGAAAGAGAGATTGATTGAATGGGAGAGCTTGAGAGAGAGAGTGAGAGAGAGAGAGAGCTTGAGAGAAAGAGAGAGAGCTTGAGCTTGAGAGAAAGAGAGAGAGCTTGAGAGAGAGCGAGAGAAAGAGAGAGAGCTTGAGCTTGAGAGAGAGCTTGAGAGAGAGCGAGAGAAAGAGAGAGAGCTTGAGCTTGAGAGAGAGAGAGCTTGAGAGAGAGCGAGAGAAAGAGAGAGAGCTTGAGCTTGAAAGAGAGAGAGCTTGAAAGAGAGAGAGAGCTTGAAAGAGAAAGAGAGAGAGCTTGAAAGAGAAAGAGAGAGAGCTTGGAAGAGAAAGAGAGAGAGCTTGAAAGAGAAAGAGAGAGAGCTTGAAAGAGAGAGAGAGCTTGAAAGAGAGAGAGAGCTTGAAAGAGAGAGAGCTTGAAAAAGAAAGAGAGAGAGCTTGAAAGAGAAAGAGAGAGAGAGCTTGAAAGAGAGAGAGCTTGAAAGAGAGAGAGCTTGAAAGAGAGAGAGCTTGAAAGAGAGAGAGCTTGAAAGAGAGAGAGCTTGAAAGAGAGAGAGCTTGAAAGAGAGAGAGCTTGAAAGAGAGAGAGCTTGAAAGAGAAAGAGAGAGAGCTTGAAAGAGAAAGAGAGAGAGCTTGAAAGAGAAAGAGAGAGAGCTTGAAAGAGAGAGTGCTTGAAAGAGAAAGAGAGAGAGCTTGAAAGAGAAAGAGAGAGAGCTTGAAAGAGAAAGAGAGAGAGCTTGAAAGAGAAAGAGAGAGAGCTTGAAAGAGAGAGAGCTTGAAAAAGAAAGAGAGAGAGCTTGAAAGAGAAAGAGAGAGAGCTTGAAAGAGAGAGAGAGCTTGAAAGAGAGAGAGCTTGAAAAAGAAAGAGAGAGAGCTTGAAAGAGAAAGAGAGAGAGAGCTTGAAAGAGAGAGAGCTTGAAAGAGAGAGAGCTTGAAAGAGAGAGAGCTTGAAAGAGAGAGAGCTTGAAAGAGAGAGAGCTTGAAAGAGAAAGAGAGAGAGCTTGAAAGAGAAAGAGAGAGAGCTTGAAAGAGAAAGAGAGAGAGCTTGAAAGAGAAAGAGAGAGAGCTTGAAAGAGAAAGAGAGAGAGCTTGAAAGAGAGAGTGCTTGAAAGAGAAAGTGCTTGAAAGAGAAAGAAAGAGTGCTTGAAAGAGAAAGTGCTTGAAAGAGAAAGAAAGAGTGCTTGAAAGAGAAAGAAAGAGTGCTTGAAAGAGAGAGCACTTGAAAGAGAAAGAGAGAGCGCTTGAAAGAGAAAGAGAGAGCACTTGAAAGAGAGAGTTGGAAAGGGAGAGAGTTGGAGAGGGAAAGGGAGAGTTGGAGAGGGAGATTGAAAGAGAGGGATTTAGAGAGAGAGAGAGAGACACACTGGGAATATTACAGGGCAATGCAAAAATGTAAAGAACGATAGAGCTATGAAAAAGCTAATATGTGAATAAGACCCACTTTTGTCACAGAGTGAGAGCAAACCTAGACAGCAAGAAGTCAGTGTACTGTATGAACATGCAGAGCTTAACCAACAGGCACCAGTAAAGGGTTAAAGTAAGAGAAAACAATTGCATAGTGATTAGTAACTATGCTATGTAGTTGTCTCTTTTAAAGAGACAGTCTAATCAAAATTAACCTTCAATAAATCAGATAGGGCATACAATTTTAAACAACTTTCCAATTTACTTTTATCATCAAATTTGGTTTGTTCTCTAGGTATTCTTTTTTTAAAAGCTAAACCTAGAGAGAGTTGGAAAGGGAGAGAGTTGGAAAGGGAGAGAGTTGGAAAGGGAGAGAGAGAGTTGGTAAGGGAGAGAGAGAGAGTTGGTAAGGGAGAGAGAGAGAGTTGGTAAGGGAGAGAGAGAGAGTTGGAAAGGGAGAGAGAGAGAGTTGGAAAGGGAGAGAGAGAGAGTTGGAAAGGGAGAGAGAGAGAGTTGGAAAGGGAGAGAGAGAGAGAGTGAAAGGGAGAGAGAGAGAGTTGGAAAGGGAGAGAGAGAGAGAGAGAGAGTGAAAGGGAGAGAGAGAGAGTGTGAAAGGGAGAGAGAGAGAGTGTGAAAGGGAGAGAGAGAGAGTGTGAAAGGGAGAGAGAGAGAGTGTGAAAGGGAGAGAGAGAGAGTGTGAAAGGGAGAGAGAGAGTGTGTGAAAGGGAGAGAGAGAGTGTGTGAAAGGGAGAGAGAGAGAGAGTGTGAAAGGGAGAGAGAGAGAGTGTGAAAGGGAGAGAGAGAGAGTGTGAAAGGGAGAGAGAGAGAGTGTGAAAGGGAGAGAGAGAGAGTGTGAAAGGGAGAGAGAGAGAGTGTGAAAGGGAGAGAGAGAGAGTGTGAAAGGGAGAGAGAGAGAGTGTGAAAGGGAGAGAGAGAGTGTGTGTGAAAGGGAGAGAGAGAGTGTGTGAAAGGGAGAGAGAGAGAGTGTGAAAGGGAGAGAGAGAGAGTGTGAAAGGGAGAGAGAGAGTGTGTGAAAGGGAGAGAGAGAGAGAGTGTGTGTGAAAGGGAGAGAGAGAGAGTGTGAAAGGGAGAGAGAGAGAGTGTGAAAGGGAGAGAGAGAGAGAGTGTGAAAGGGAGAGAGAGAGAGAGAGAGAGAGTGTGAAAGGGAGAGAGAGAGAGTGTGAAAGGGAGAGAGAGTGTGAAAGGGAGAGAGAGTGTGAAAGGGAGAGAGAGTGTGAAAGGGAGAGAAGTGTGAAAGGGAGAGAGAGTGGGAAAGGGAGAGAGAGTTGGAAAGGGAGAGAGAGAGAGTTGGAAAGGGAGAGAGAGAGAGTTGGAAAGGGAGAGAGAGATTTGGAAAGGGAGAGAGAGAGATTTGGAAAGGGAGAGAGAGAGATTTGGAAAGGGAGAGAGAGAGATTTGGAAAGGGAGAGAGAGAGATTTGGAAAGGGAGAGAGAGAGATGGAAAGGGAGAGAGAGAGAGTTGGAAAGGGAGAGAGAGAGAGTTGGAAAGGGAGAGAGAGAGTTGGAAAGGGAGAGAAAGATTTGGAAAGCGAGAGAGAGAGTTGGAAAGGGAGAGAGAGTTGGAAAAGGAGAGAGAGTTGGAAAGGGAGAGAGAGAGAAAGAGTTGGAAAGGGAGAGAGTTGGAAAGGGAGAGAGTTGGAAAGGGAGAGAGTTGGAAAGGGAGAGAGTTGGAAAGGGAGAGAGTTGGAAAGGGAGAGAGTTGGAAAGGGAGAGAGTTGGAAAGGGAGAGAGTTGGAAAGGGAGAGAGTTGGAAAGGGAGAGAGTTGGAAAGGGAGAGAGTTGGAAAGGGAGAGAGTTGGAAAGGGAGAGAGTTGGAAAGGGAGAGAGTTGGAAAGGAAGAGAGTTGGAAAGGGAGAGAGTTGGAAAGGGAGAGAGTTGGAAAGGGAGAGAGTTGGAAAGGGAGAGAGTTGGAAAGGGAGAGAGTTGGAAAGGGAGAGAGTTGGAAAGGGAGAGAGTTGGAAAGGGAGAGAGTTGGAAAGGGAGAGAGTTGGAAAGGGAGAGAGTTGGAAAGGGAGAGAGTTGGAAAGGGAGAGAGTTGGAAAGGGAGAGAGATGGAAAGGGAGAGAGATGGAAAGGGAGAGAGAGAGAGTTGGAAAGGGAGAGAGAGAGAGTTGGAAAGGGAGAGAGTTGGAGAGGGAGAGAGTTGGAGAGGGAGAGAGTTGGAGAGGGAGAGAGTTGGAGAGGGAGAGAGTTGGAGAGGGAGAGAGTTGGAGAGGGAGAGATATTAAGAGGGAGTGAGAGAGAGAGAGAGAGAGAGATTAAAAGAGAGGGATTTAGAGAGAGAGAGAGACACACTGGGAATATTACAGGGCAATGCAAAAATGTAAAGCTTGATAGAGCTATGAAAAAGCTAATATGTGAATAAGACCCACGTTTGTCACAGAGTGAGAGAAAACCTAGACAGCAAGAAGGCAGTGTACTGTATGAACATGCAGAGCTTCACCAACAGGCACCAGTAAAGGGTTAAAGTAAGAGAAAACAATTGCATAGTGATTAGTAACTATGCTATGTAGTTGTCCCTTTTAAAGAGACGGTCTAATCAAAATTAACCTTCAATAATTCAGATAGGGCATACAATTTTAAACAACTTTCCAATTTACTTTTATCATAAGAATTTGGTTTGTTCTCTAGGTATTTTTTTTTTTTAAAAGCTAAACCTAGAGAGAGTTAGAAAGAGAGAGAGAGAGAGAGTTAGAAAGGGAGAGAGAGAGAGAGAGAGAGAGAGAGAGTTAGAAATGGAGAGAGAGTTTGAATGGGAGAGAGAGTTTGAATGGGAGAGAGAGTTTGAATGGGAGAGAGAGTTTGAATGGGAGAGAGAGTTTGAATGGGATAGAGAGAGTTTGAAAGGGATAGAGAGAGTTTGAAAGGGATAGAGAGAGTTTGAAAGGGATAGAGAGAGTTTGAAAGGGATAGAGAGAGTTTGAAAGGGATAGAGAGAGTTTGAAAGGGAGAGAGAGTTTGAAAGGGAGAGAGAGTTTGAAAGGGAGAGAGAGTTTGAAAGGGAGAGAGAGTTTGAAAGGGAGAGAGAGTTGGTAAGGGAGAGAGAGGGAGTTTGTAAGGGAGAGAGAGTTACAAAGGGAGAGAGAGAGAGTTGGAAAGGGAGAGAGAGATAGTTGGAAAGGGAGAGAGAGATAGTTGGAAAGGGAGAGAGAGAGTTGGAAAGAGAGAGTTGGAAAGAGAGAGAGAGAGAGTTGGAAAGAGAGAGAGTTGGAAAGAGAGAGAGTTGGAAAGGGAGAGATAGTTGGAAAGGGAGAGAGAGATAGTTGGAAAGGAAGAGAGAGAGAGTTGGAAAGGGAGAGAGAGAGTTGGAAAGGAAGAGAGAGAGTTGGAAAGGGAGAGAGAGAGTTGGAAAGGGAGAGAGAGAGTTGGAAAGGGAGAGAGAGAGTTGGAAAGGGAGAGAGAGAGTTGGAAAGGGAGAGAGAGAGTTGGAAAGGGAGAGAGAGAGTTGGAAAGGGAGAGAGAGAGTTGGAAAGGGAGAGAGTGGGAGAGGGAGAGAGTTGGAAAGGGAGAGGGAGAGAGTTGGAAAGGGAGAGGGAGAGAGTTGGAGAGGGAGAGAGTTGGAGAGGGAGAGAGTTGGAGAGGGAGAGAGTTGGAGAGGGAGAGAGTTGGAGAGGGAGAGATATTAAGAGGGAGAGAGAGAGAGAGAGAGAGAGAGAGATTAAAAGAGAGGGATTTAGAGAGAGAGAGAGACACACTGGGAATATTACAGGGCAATGCAAAAATGTAAAGCTTGATAGAGCTATGAAAAAGCTAATATGTGAATAAGACCCACGTTTGTCACAGAGTGAGAGAAAACCTAGACAGCAAGAAGGCAGTGTACTGTATGAACATGCAGAGCTTCACCAACAGGCACCAGTAAAGGGTTAAAGTAAGAGAAAACAATTGCATAGTGATTAGTAACTATGCTATGTAGTTGTCCCTTTTAAAGAGACGGTCTAATCAAAATTAACCTTCAATAATTCAGATAGGGCATACAATTTTAAACAACTTTCCAATTTACTTTTATCATAAGAATTTGGTTTGTTCTCTAGGTATTTTTTTTTTTAAAAGCTAAACCTAGAGAGAGTTAGAAAGAGAGAGAGAGAGAGAGAGAGTTAGAAAGGGAGAGAGAGAGAGAGAGAGAGAGAGAGAGAGAGAGTTAGAAATGGAGAGAGAGTTTGAATGGGAGAGAGAGTTTGAATGGGAGAGAGAGTTTGAATGGGAGAGAGAGTTTGAATGGGAGAGAGAGTTTGAATGGGATAGAGAGAGTTTGAAAGGGATAGAGAGAGTTTGAAAGGGATAGAGAGAGTTTGAAAGGGATAGAGAGAGTTTGAAAGGGATAGAGAGAGTTTGAATGGGAGAGAGAGTTTGAAAGGGAGAGAGAGTTTGAAAGGGAGAGAGAGTTTGAAAGGGAGAGAGAGTTTGAAAGGGAGAGAGAGTTTGAAAGGGAGAGAGAGTTGGTAAGGGAGAGAGAGGGAGTTTGTAAGGGAGAGAGAGTTACAAAGGGAGAGAGAGAGAGTTGGAAAGGGAGAGAGAGATAGTTGGAAAGGGAGAGAGAGATAGTTGGAAAGGGAGAGAGAGAGTTGGAAAGAGAGAGTTGGAAAGAGAGAGAGAGAGAGTTGGAAAGAGAGAGAGTTGGAAAGAGAGAGAGTTGGAAAGGGAGAGATAGTTGGAAAGGGAGAGAGAGATAGTTGGAAAGGAAGAGAGAGAGAGTTGGAAAGGGAGAGAGAGTTGGAAAAGGAGAGAGAGTTGGAAAGGGAGAGAGAGAGTTGGGAAAGGGAGAGAGAGAGTTGGGAAAGGGAGAGAGAGAGTTGGAAAGGGAGAGAGAGAGTTGGAAAGGGAGAGAGAGAGTTGGAAAGGGAGAGAGAGAGTTGGAAAGGGAGAGAGAGAGTTGGAAAGGGAGAGAGAGAGTTGGAAAGGGAGAGAGAGAGTTGGAAAGGGAGAGAGAGAGTTGGAAAGGGAGAGAGAGAGTTGGAAAGGGAGAGAGAGAGTTGGAAAGGGAGAGAGAGAGTTGGAAAGGGAGAGAGTTGGAAAGGGAGAGGGAGAGAGTTGGAAAGGGAGAGGGAGAGAGTTGGAGAGAGGGAGAGAGTTGGAGAGGGAGAGAGTTGGAGAGGGAGAGAGTTGGAGAGGGAGAGAGTTGGAGAGGGAGAGAGTTGGAGAGGGAGAGAGTTGGAGAGGGAGAGAGTTGGAGAGGGAGAGATATTAAGAGGGAGTGAGAGAGAGAGAGAGATTAAAAGAGAGGGATTTAGAGAGAGAGAGAGAGACACTGGGAATATTACAGGGCAAATCACTTTGAATGGCTTTAAATTTCACAATTGTGTGAAAACTAATTTGAAGAAATCTCTCAACAGACTGAAACAAAAGTCCTATTGTTTCAGAAGTATATTTTAATTCTTTTCATATATCAATTTATTGTCTTTATTTCCTCAGTGTTACCTGCAATTCTGGAGAGTATCTGGCTGTGAGATGTTCAGGTCAGTGATTGGTAATAAGTATAATGAAAACGGAAATGAGTTGTCACAGTTGTGCCAGCCTCCCCTTTGGACACTATTACACCATTACATGTATACACAGCACAGATACAGCACACACAGTAGCAGTGCCAGCCTCCCCCTCACACACTGATACACCATGACATGTATACACAGCACAGGTACAGAACAGACAGCAGCAGTGCCAGCCTCCCTCTAACACACTGATACACCATGACATGTATACACAGCACAGGTACAGCACACACAGCAGCAGTGCCAGCCTCCCTCTCACACACTGATACACCATGACATGTATACACAGCACAGGTACAGTACAGACAGCAGCAATGCCAGCCTCCCTCTCACACACTGATACACCATGACATGTATACACATCACAGGTACAGCACAGACAGCAGCAGTGCCAGCCTCCCCCTCACACACTGATACACCATGACATGTATACACAGCACAGGTACAGCACAGACAGCAGCAGTGTCAGCCTCCCCCTCACACACTGATACACCATGACATGTATACACAGCACAGGTACAGCACAGACAGCAGCAGTGTCAGCCTCCCTCTCACACACTGATACACCATGACATGTATACACAGCACAGGTACAGCACAGACAGCAGCAGTGTCAGCCTCCCCCTCACACACTGATACACCATGACATGTATACACAGCACAGGTACAGCACAGGTACAGCACAGACAGCAGCAGTGCCAGCCTCCCCCTCACACACTGATACACCATGACATGTATACAGAGCACAGGTACAGCACAGACAACAGCAATACCAGCCTCCCCCTCACACACTGATACAATACACCATGACATGTATACACAGTACAGGTACAGAACAGATGGCAGCAGTGCCAGCCTCCCCCTCACACACTGATACACCATGGCATGTATACACAGCACAGGTACAGCACAGACAGCAGCAGTGCCAGCCTCACTCTCACACACTGATACACCATGACATGTATACACAGCACAGGTACAGCACAGACAGCAGCAGTGCCAGCCTCCCCCTCACACACTGATACACCATGACATGTATACACAGCACAGGTAGAGCACAGACAGCAGCAGTACCAGCCTCCCCCTCACACACTGATACACCATGACATGTATACACAGCACAGATACAGCATAGACAGCGGCAGTGCCAACCTCCCTCTCACACACTGATACACCATGACATGTATACACAGCACAGGTACAGCACACAGCAGCAGTGCCAGCCTCCCCCTCACACACTGATACACCATGACATGTATACACAGCACAGGTACAGCACACAGCAGCAGTGCCAGCCTCCCCCCTCACACACTGATACACCATGACATGTATACACAGCACAGGTACAGCACAGACAGCAGCAGTGCCAGCCTCCCTCTCACACACTGATACACCATGACGTATACACAGCACAGGTACAGCACAGACAGCAGCAGTGCCAGCCTCCCCCTCACACACAGATACACCATGACATGTATACACAGCACAGGTACAGCACAGACAGCAGCAGTGCCAGCCTCCCTCTCACACACTGATACACCATGACATGTATACACAGCACAGGTACAGCACAGACAGCAGCAGTGTCAGCCTCCCCCTCACACACTGATACACCATGACATGTATACACAGCACAGGTACAGCACAGACAGCAGCAGTGCCAGCCTCCCTCTCACACACTGATACACCATGACATGTATACACAGCACAGGTACAGCACAGACAGCAGCAGTGTCAGCCTCCCCCTCACACACTGATACACCATGACATGTATACACAGCACAGGTACAGCACAGACAGCAGCAGTGCCAGCCTCCCCCTCACACACTGATACACCATGACATGTATACACAGCACAGGTACAGCACAGACAGCAGCAGTGCCAGCCTCCCCCTCACACACTGATACACCATGACATGTATACACAGCACAGGTACAGCACAGACAGCAGCAGTGCCAGCCTCCCCCTCACACACTGATACACCATGACATGTATACACAGCACAGGTACAGCACAGACAGCAGCAGTGCCAGCCTCCCTCTCACACACTGATACACCATGACATGTATACACAGCACAGGTACAGCACAGACAGCAGCAGTGTCAGCCTCCCCCTCACACACTGATACACCATGACATGTATACACAGCACAGGTACAGCACAGACAGCAGCAGTGCCAGCCTGCCCCTCACACACTGATACACAATGACATGTATACACAGCACAGGTACAGCACAGACAGCAGCAGTGCCAGCCCCCGCCTCACACACTGATACACAATGACATGTATACACAGCACAGGTACAGCACAGACAGCAGCAGTACCAGCCTCCCCCTCACACACTTATACACCATGACATGTATACACAGCACAGGTACAGCACAGACAGCAGCAGTGCCAGCCTCCCTCTCACACACTGATACACCATGACATGTATACACAGCACAGGTACAGCACAGACAGCAGCAGTGCCAGCCTCCCTCCTCACACACTGATACACCATGACATGTATACACAGCACAGGTACAGCACAGACAGCAGCAGTGCCAGCCTCCCCCTCACACACTGATACACCATGACATGTATACACAGCACAGGTACAGCACAGACAGCAGTGCCAGCCTCCCCCTCACACACTGATACACCATGACATGTATACACAGCACAGGTACAGCACAGACAGCAGCAGTGCCAGCCTCCCCCTCACACACTGATACACCATGACATGTATACACAGCACAGGTACAGCACACA
The DNA here is from genome assembly GCF_027579735.1 of Bombina bombina. Classification (NCBI taxonomy): domain Eukaryota; kingdom Metazoa; phylum Chordata; class Amphibia; order Anura; family Bombinatoridae; genus Bombina; species Bombina bombina. The sequence goes on along the minus strand of NC_069506.1, from coordinate 265,782,373 downwards.
CAGCAGCAGTGCCAGCCTCCCCCTCACACACTGATACACCATGACATGTATACACAGCACAGGTACAGCACAGACAGCAGCAGTGCCAGCCTCCCTCTCACACACTGATACACCATGACATGTATACACAGCACAGGTACAGCACAGACAGCAGCAGTGCCAGCCTCCCTCTCACACACTGATACACCATGACATGTATACACAGCACAGGTACAGCACAGACAGCAGCAGTGCCAGCCTCCCCCTCACACACTGATACACCATGACATGTATACACAGCACAGGTACAGCACAGACAGCAGCAGTGCCAGCCTCCCTCTCACACACTGATACACCATGACATGTATACCCAGCACAGGTACAGCACAGCAGCAGTGCCAGCCTCCCCCTCGCACACTTATACACCATGACATGTATACACAGCACAGGTACAGCACAGACAGCAGCAGTGCCAGCCTCCCTCTCACACACTGATACACCATGACATGTATACACAGCACAGGTACAGCACAGACAGCAGCAGTACCAGCCTCCCCCTCACACACTTATACACCATGACATGTATACACAGCACAGGCAGTAGGGGATTAAGCCTCTGATTCATAATAAAATCAACATTTCTCTTTCAGACTGTGGTGAGAAAAAAACAACCAGGATTATTGGGGGCACACAGGCTAGTTCTGGGTCGTGGCCCTGGCAGGTCAGTTTGCACCAGAGAGGAGTAAACAGATTTGTGCACGTCTGTGGAGGCACCCTCATCAACAACTTGTGGGTGCTGACTGCATCGCACTGCTTTACTGAGTGAGTGTAACCCATATGTGTCTGCTTGTGCTCTCTCACTTAATCTCTTTCTCTCTGCACCTATTACTTTGTTAACTTTCAACAATCTCATTATTCTCTCCTCAGTATCTTACTATCTTACCACAAATAAATGTTAATTAAATTACTGACAGCTAGATTACGAGTTTTGCGTTATGAGTGAAAAAGCATTGTTATGCTTCATAACGCTGCTTTTACCCTAACGCCGCTACTACAAGTCTTGTAGGTATAGGTGTACCGCACACCTTTTTGGCTTTCATGCAACGTCAGTACCACACTTTGAAATTGAAATATTTCAATGGGACTTCCATAGCACCAGTATTACGAGTTTGCCTTGGAGGCCAAAAAGTGAGCGGTACACTCTATACTGACAAGATTCGTGCCGCCATCTAAAGTCAGTAGTTATGAGTTTTATGTTACAAAGCTGTAGCATAAAACTCATAACTTAAGTGTTAAAAAGTACACTAACACCCATAAAATACCTTTTAACCCCTAAACCGAGGCACTCCCGCATCGCAAACACTAACATAAAATTATTAACCCCTAATCTGCTGCTCCGGACATCGCCGCCACTATAATAAACCTATTAACCCTTAAACCACCTTCCTCCCGCATTGCAAACACTATTTAAAGATTATTAACCCCTAATCTGCCGTCCACCCACGCCGCTGCTATAATAAACCTATTAACCACTAAACTGCAAGCCCCCCACAACGAAATATACTAAAATAAATTATTAACCCCTAAACTTCTGACCTCCCACATCACTAACTCTACATAAATATATTAACCCCTAACCCTAGTGTAACCCTAAGCCTAACACCCCCTAACTTAAATATAATTAAAATAAAGCTAAATAAACCTTACAATTATTACCTACATAATTCCTATTTAAAACTGAATACATACACCTAGATTACGAGTTTTGCGTTAGAGGCTATGCGGTGCTAACAAGCAGTTTATGCTCACTGCTCACTTACAGACAGCGCTGGTATTATGGGTTTTTACAAACCCGGCGTTAACAGACAAGAAGTGAGCGTTGAGCAAAATTTTGCTCCACATCTCACTCCAATACCAGCGCTGCTTACTTTAGCGGTGAGCTGGTGTAACGTGCTCGTGCTCAATTTCCCCATCTGAATCAACGGGGAGAGCCAGCTGAAAAAAAGTTTAACACCTGCAAAAAAGCAGCGTAAAGCTCCGTAACGCAGCCCCATTGATTCCTATGGGGAAATTAAATTTATGTCTACACCTAACACCCTAACATGTACCCCGAGTCTAAACATTCCTAATCTTACACTTATTAACCCCTAATCTGCCGCCCCGACATCGCCGACACCTGCATTATAACTATTAACCCCTAATCTGCCACTCCGGACATCGCCGCCACCTACATTATACTTAGTAACCCCTAATCTGCCGCCCCCAATGTCACCACCACTATTCTAAATTTATTAACCACTAAACCTAAGTATAACCCTAACCCCCCCTAACTTAAATATAATTTAAATAAATCTTAATAAAATTCCTATAATTAACGAAATAATTCCTATTTAAAACTAAATACTTACCTATAAAATAAACCCTAAGCTAGGTACAATATAACTAATAGTAACATAGTAGCTAGCTTAGGGTTTATTTTTATTTTACAGGCAAGTTTGTATTTATTTTAACTAGGTAGAATAGTTATTAAATAGTTATTTACTATTTAATAACTACCTAGCTAAAATAAATACAAAGTTACCTGTAAAATAAAACCTAACCTAAGTTACAATAACACCTAACACTACACTATAATTAAATTAATTACCAAAATTAAATACAATTAAATAAAATTAGCTAAAGTACAAAAAAACCAAACACTAAATTACAGAAAATAATAAACAAATTACAAGATTTAATTACACCTAATCTAATCCCCCTAACGAAATAAAAAAGCCCCTCCAAAATAAAAAAAAAAGCCCTACACTACACTAAATTACAAATAGCCCTTAAAAAGGGCCTTTTGCGGGGCATTGCCCCAAAGTAATCAGCTCTTTTACCTGTATAAAAAATTACAAACACCCCCCCAACAGTAAAACCCACCACCCACACAACCAACCCTACTCTAAAACTCACCCAATACCCCCTTAAAAAAACCTAACACTAACCCCTTGAAGATCGCCTTACTGGGAGTAGTCTTCATCCAACCGGGCCGAAGTCCTCAACGAAGCCGGAAGAAGTCGGGCAGAAGTATTCATCCAGACGGCATCTTCTATCTTCATCCATCTGGCGCGGAGCGGGTCCATCTTCAAGACATCCAACGCGGAGCATGCTCTTCTTCCGACGGCTAACACTGAATGAAGGTTCCTTTAAATAACGTCATCCAAGATGGAGTCCCTTCAATTCCGATTGGCTGAGAGAATTCTATCAGTCAATCGGAATAAAGGTAGAAAAAATCCTATTGGCTGATGCAATCAGTCAATAGGATTGAGCTGGCATTATATGGGCTGATTGGAACAGCCAATAGAATGCCAGCTCAATCCTATTGGCTGATTGGATCAGCCAATAGGATTGAACTTCAACATAGGGTTTAACTTCAATCCTATTTTGCTGATTGCATCAGCCAATAGGATTTTTTCTACCTTAATTCCGATTGGCTGATAGAATTCTATCAGCCAATCGGAATTGAAGGGACGCCATCTTGGATGACGTCATTTAAAGGAACCTTCATTCAGTGTTAGCCGTCTGAAGAAGAGGATGCTCCACTTCGGATGTCTTGAAGGTGGACCCTCTCCTCGCCGGATGGATGAAGATAGAAGATGCCATCTGGATGAAGACTTCTGCCCGTCTGGAGGACCACTTCGCCCAGCTACCACTTCGCCCAGCTTGTATGAAGACTTCTCTCGGCTTCGTTGAGGACTTCGGCCCGGTTGGATGAAGACTTCTCCCGGTAAGGTGATCTTCAAGGGGTTAGTGTTAGGTTTTTTAAGGGGGTATTGGGTGGGTTTTAGAGTAGGGTTGGTTGTGTGGGTGGTGGGTTTTACTGTTGGGGGGGTGTTTGTAATTTTTTTACAGGTAAAAGAGCTGATTACTTTGGGGCAATGCCCCGCATAAGGCCCTTTTAAGGGCTATTTGTAATTTAGTGTAGGGTAGGGCTTTTTTTATTTTGGGGGGGCTTTTTTATTTTGTTATGGGGATTATATTAGGTGTAATTAGTTTAAAAATCTTGTAATTTGTTTATTATTTTCTGTAATTTAGTTTGTTTTTTTTGTACTTTAGCTAATTTTATTTAATTGTATTTAATTTAGGGAAATAATTTAATTCTAGTGTAGTGTTAGGTGTTATTGTAACTTAGGTTAGGTTTTATTTTACAGGTAAATTTGTATTTATTTTAGCTAGATAGTTATTAAATAGTTAATAACTATTTATTAACTATTCTACCTAGTTAAAATAAATACAAACTTGCCTATAAAATAAAAATAAACTCTACGCTAGCTACAATGCAACTATTAGTTGTATTGTAGCTAGCTTACGGTTTATTTTATAGGTAAGTATTTAGTTTTAAATATGAATTATTTAGTTAATGATAGGAATTTTTAGTTAGATTTATTTTAATTATATTTAAGTTAGGGGTGGTTAGGGTTAGACTTAGATTTAGGGGTTAATAACTTTAGTATAGTGGCGGCGACGTTAGGGCTGGCAGATTAGGGGTTAATAAATGTAGGTAGGTGTCGGCGATGTTAGGGACGGCAGATTAGAGGTTAATAATATTTAACTAATGTTTGCAAGGCGTGAGTGCGGCAGTTTAGGGGTTAATATATTTATTATAGTTGCGGCGATGTCTGGTTCGGCAGATTAGGGGTTAAAAAATGCCTCGGTTTAGGGGTGTTTGTGTACTTTTTAGCACTTTAGTTAAGAGTTTTATGCTACGGCTTTTTATTGTAAAACTCTTAACTACTGACTTTAAAATGCGGTACCAGTCTTGACAGGAGAGGGTCTACCGCTCACTTTTTGGCAGACTCGTAATACCGGCACTATGCAAGTCCCATTGAAAAAAGAGGATACGCAATTTACGTAAGTGGATTTGCGGTATTGCCAAGTCTGCCCAAAAAAGTGAGCGGGACACCTGTACCTGCAAGACTCGTAATACCAGCGGGCGTTAAAAAGCAGCGTTAGGACCGGCCAATGCTGCTTTTTAAGCCTAACGCACAACTCGTAATCTAGCCTAAACTTACCTGTAAAATAAAACATAAGCTAGCTACAACATAACTAATAGTTACATTGTAGCTATCTTAGGTTTTATTTTTATTTCACAGGTAAGTTTGTATTTATTTTAACTGGGCAGACTAGTTAGTAAATAGTTATTAACTATTTACTAACTACCTAGTTAAAATAAATACAAACTTACCTGTCAAATAAAACCTAACCTGCCTTACACTAAAAACTAACATTACAATAAAATAAAATACATTAAATTATTAAAATACAATTTTCTAAATTACAAAAAAATAAACACTTAATTACAAAAAATAAAAAATGAAATTATCAAAAATAAAAACGAATTACTCTTAATCTAATAGCCCTATCAAAATAAAAAAGCCCCCCAAAATAAAAAAAAAACCTAGCCTACACTAAACTGCCAAGGGCCTTTTGTGGGGCATTGCCCCAAATAAATCGGCTCATTTACCTGTAAAAAATAAATAAATACAAACACCCCCCAACAGTAAAACCCACCACCCAACCAACCAACCCCCCCCCCAAATAAAAAAAAAATCTAAATAAACCTAAGCTAACTATTGCCCTGAAAAGGGCATTTGGATGGGCATTGCCCTGAAAAGGGCATTTAGCTCTTTTACATTGCCCAAACCCTAAACTAAAAAAAAAAAACACCCAAAAAACCCTTAAAAAAAACCTAACACTAACCCCCGATGATCCACTTACAGTTATCGACATCCATCCTCATCCAGCCCGTGAAGTCTTCAGCCGGGCGGCATCTTCTAGCTTCATCCATCCGGCACGGAGCGGGTCCATCTTCAAGACATCCGGAGCTTTAATTCCTATTGGCTGATAGAAATCTTTCAGCCAATAGGAATGTAAGGGACGCCATCTTGGAAGACGTCACTTAAAGTGAAACTTCATTTTCCAGCGACGATCGTAAAAAGAGGATGCTCTGCGCTGGATGTCTTGAAGATGGACCCGCTCCACGCCGGATGGATGAAGATGGAAGAGGCCGCCCGGATGAAGACTTCTTGCCGCCTGGATGATGACTTCGCCGGATGGATGTCCGGATTTCGATAACTGTAAGTGGATCGTCGGGGGTTAGTGTTAGGTTTTTTAAGGGTTTTTTGGGTGGATTTTTTTTTAACTTGGGGTTTGGGCAATGTAAAAGAGCTAAATGCCCTTTTAAGGGCAATGCCCATCCAAATGCCCTTTTCAGGGAAATGGTTAGCTTAGGTTTATTTAGATAGGTTTTTATTTGGGGGGGGGGGTTGGTTGGTTGGGGGGTGGGTTTTACTGTTGGGGGGTGTTTGTATTTTTTTTTACAGGTAAAAGAGCTGATTTCTTTGGGGCAATGCCCCACAAAACGCCCTTTTAAGGGCCATTGGCAGTTTAGTGTAGGCTAGGGTTTCTTTTATTTTGGGGGGGGCTTTTTATTTTGATAGGCCTATTAGATTAGGAGTAATTCATTTTTATTTTTGATAATTTCATTTTTTATTTTGTATAATTTAGTGTATTTTTTTTGCAATTTAGAAAATTGTATTTTATAATTTAATTTATTTTCTTTTATTGTAATGTTAGTTTTTAGTGTAAGGCAGGTTAGGTTTTATTTGACAGGTAAGTTTGTATTTATTTTAACTAGGTAGTTAATAAATAGTTAATAACTATTTACTAACTAGTCTACCTAGTTAAAATAAATACAAACATACCTGTGAAATCAAAATAAAACCTAAGATAGCTACAATGTAACTATTAGTTATATTGTAGCTAGCTTATGTTTTATTTTACAGGTTAGTATGTATTTAGCTTTAAATATGAATTATTTAGTTAATAATTGTAAGGTTTATTTTATTTATTTTAATTATATTGAAGTTAGGGGGTGTTAGGGTTAGGTTTAGGGGTTAATATATTTCTTTAGTGTTAGTGATGTTGGAGGCCAGAGGTTTAGGGGTTAATAACTTTAGTATAGTGGCGGCATATTAGGGGTTAATAACTAATGTAGGTGGTGGCGATATCGGGAGCGGCAGATTAGGGGTTAATAGTTTTATTTAGGTGGCGGCAATGTTAAGGGCGGCAGATTAGGCGTTAATAACATTATGTAGGTTGCGGCGATATCGGGGGCGGCAGATTAGGGATGTTTAGACGTGGTTTTTATTTTAGGGTGTTAGGTTTAAACATAACTTTTTCTTTCCCCATAGACATCAATGGGGCTGCGTTACAGAGCTTTTGTTTCCACGATCGCAGGTGTTAGGCTTCTTTTTTGCCGGCTCTCCCGATTGATGTCTATGGGGAAATCGTGCACAAGCACGTCAACGCAGCGCTTGTATTTCGGTGCGGTATGGAGCTCAACGCAACTATATCGCCCACGCAAGCCTGCTTTTCCAAACCTTTAATAGCAGTGCCTTTGGCACTGAAAACTCGTAATCTAGCTGTGAGTAAAGGGTGTTCGCAGTCACATGCACATTAAACTGGGGTAAAACAAGATGTTTAGGTGTGAAGTAAGGAAAATTATGTATTATTGGTTGTTAAGTGTATTTGTAGAAATCCCCTTGTATGTCAGAAAGACCTATAGATGTAGCCATAGCAACAGTTACAGGATGGGGCATGGAATAGGCAAGGTCTGCTGTGGCATCCTTGGCAAGTATCCACCCGGTCACTGGTTTCACTTTGTGAGAGCAGCGTAGAAGGAATAAGAGGGTTAGAGCCCCAAATCAGGACAGTTCTGCAAAAGGCTGGATGGTTGGCAGCTTTTGCCATTCAAAAACTATTTATAGTCATGTTTAACTTATCTTCTTTTATGTACACTCATCATTTTTAATACAATGTCCCTTTAATAAAAATAAAAATAATAAAGACTAATAGATTCTACATAGTGTTAAAGAAACATAAAATAAATAATTTTTTTCTTTCATGATTCAGATAGATTGTACAATTAAACCAAATTTAAATTGGAAGTTTTTTCATTATCAAATTGACTTCATAATCTTGGCATCCTTTGTTGAAAAGCAGTTTTGCCACAGTGCTTTTTTTTTTTTTTTTTTTTTTTTTTTAAATAGGTTTTTTTTTGTGGTTATTGACAAAACAACATCAAATGAACATGTTACACAAGTATTCAGAAACATTCTTTTAAACTATGACATTACTTAGGAGTTCAAAACTATGCTATAGTCACATATAGGTAAAGATTTTTCATGAGAAAACCCAAAGCAATATCTCTATATTTATATATAACAGGCAAGACTGAAACCTCATTTTCTGCTTTATAGTATTTTCCTCTCCTAGTAAGAGAAGCCACTTTTGGACTCCTGTCATCTAAAATGATGTCTAGAGGAAATAGAGTGATAAAAATAGTCTCTCTTGAACCTATGGCAAATTAGAATAACATTTTCAACTGATTTGGAGAAGGTAGGTAGGGTGCAGTACAATAAGGGTTGTTGTAAAGTAAAGACATATGGTGCTGTTGGGATAGAACTATGATAGAGATGCGGCATAGAAAAGGCAAGCCGCGTAGTTAGTTCTCCTATAAAAGGAGGTTCTTTATGGTGGTGAGGCGGGGGGGGGGGGAGGAGGTAGTAATAAAAGTAAGATGAATGAAGTAAGTGACTTAAGGACTTAGAGGTTTGTTGCGAATGAAAAGGAGGACAGGCGAACATATATAATAGATAACAGGTGCTTAGTGTACTAAGTAGACTGGCTTCAGTATTACAGGGTGGCACAGACATGCATACATTCACAAACACATATAGACTACTGGAGGTATATCAAAATTACATCTCACATCAGATGCTCATAAATAATCAACATTACTAAACAGGTACTGGGTCTATGGAAATATATAGCAGTCGTTAAGTTATAAAACAGTTTGGGAAAGTAACTGGGGGGCAAATGATGAATGGTTAAGCGTAGATATTTTAAATATGAGAAGAGGGTAAATGTTAGCCAAATGTTTGGGGAGTCAGCATAATATATTTTAGACATTGAGAGATGGAATAATGTACAGAACTCTGCCTCGGCCGCTGACAGTTCCTGCCATCCAAAAGCATATTGTGAAGATATATGAAAGTTACATATGACTTCCCTAGGCTGATTAAAGGATAGAAGTAACTATACCACTCAAATATTCAGATTGTATTAATAATAAATCTAAAAAAGTTAGATAAGAGCATAGGCCCTCACACTTATAGAAACATATAAGGTATAAAAAGTCTAACATCCAACTAGGTCCTAAGCCCAGCCTTTAGATACAAATTATATATATATAGTAATGCTATTTATAGTGTAAATGAATAGTACAATTAGACCATGCAAATAGGATAGAACAAAACAATCAAAGGGAGATAAACTAGCCCCTGTGAAACTTTTTGTCAAGTAACACATCCAGTGGTAGAAGCTAGTAATTACATCCTATAAGAAAGAGTATTAATTTACGTCTCAATTCTGTAATATGGAAGAGATCTATCTATTGTGTACAAAATATTGGAGACATTATAAAATAGTGAGTGCCAAGCCCTGCAAGTAAGGGTAAAACAGTTCAAACATTAGCCACAAGATTGTAACAGCAACTCGGTTCAAGCAGTTAGAAGCATATTGACATTATGATATAACAAAACTCGTTGTAATGGTAAAGTAATACACTAGATAATTAGTGAAGCAGACAGTAATATACATTGAAATGCCTATATAGAACGTATCTGGGGATGGTTAGTCCAACTGATGCAGTGGTAAATTGAGGAGTCCAGATCAAGGCTGCTATAAAGTTCCTATATTTTGTCTCACAAAGGAGAGTCCTTCCAAGTAAAGCCGTTATCTACAGAAACCACGCACCATAAAAAGCCAGTCCAACAAGCCTCCAGTAGAATCACTGTCATACAAAGGTCCGCAGAGAGTGTAGTGGATACAGTGAGATCCAGGTCTGACCCCTTAACCAATGCCTCTAGGGGTTATTATCTTTGTACCCGTTAACAGTAGCCACTCTTCATAGCCGGTAGGGCTTGCAGTGCCAGAGAGTAAGACTGGGATGTGCAGTGCTTGGATAGTGTCCCGGTAACATACCTTGTCAGGCGGAGGCCCCTGCGACATTAGTTGATGGTGTTTCTGGGGATATGGCACAGCTGTTTTCCCAGGATGGACCATCAATTGCTCCTTATTTAGGGGCTTGATAATGTGAATGGGTACGTCCTGAACATGGTCCCTGCGATGGACTTTCCCAATTGGAGATCCTTTTAATTTACCAGATGGTGGTGGCTGCGGTCCCTGAGGCGACAGTTCCGCCACATATTGAGGGTGTCTCTTGATCGTCGAACTGCGAGCGTTTAGCGGGTCTGTTTCAGTGGCTCTCAAATCATGCATAGGAAACTGCATGGTAGGGCGCTCTTCATTTTGCTTCCTGGCATCCCTGTCTGAGTTAGCAGTGCAGTATGCTGCGTCACAAACTTTAGTCGCCATACTGAGCGATTGAGCAAACGCTGCTTGGTACTCTTCTAGGAGGCTACTGAGCCCTGTAATGACATATGTCACCATATCCATGGTCAGGTACTTCTGTGAGGACATTCTCTCTCGTTAGTGAAGTATAAGATAGCGGTTTTCACTCTGTGTACAGGCCCTCCACTAAAATAAATATGGCTGCTCCCGATAGCACTAAGCACCAGGAGACCTAGAACAGTGATGCAAATATCTGCAAGGAGCATCCTGTCATCAAAATTTTGAGTTTTATATAGGAATTGGCTGGAGCTGCTGCAATGTGCGACCGCTCAGTCTCAGAGTTCGCACTCGCTCGCCACCGTGCTTTTTAACATAATAAATTTGCGATAGGACTAGATGGCAGCAGTGTGTTCCCAAACTGCTGACATATTTCTCCAGATACATGCACTGCTACCTACCTAGGTATGCTTTTTAATAAAGAGAATAAAGCCTTTGTAATGGAGGTAAAATGGTAACCTCTTTTTGGATGCTCTATTTCAATCACAAACCAAAAATGTTGGGTTTCATAAACAGGAACTGGGGTTTCCTGGGGCTTCCTCCCAAGAATCTCAGAATTTAGAACATTGATCAATGCATAATAAATAGGACATTTCACGTTTCTATTCATGAATGATTGACGTAGGATTAATTATAGCAACACACAGACAAAAATGTTTTCCTGGAAGATAAAACCACCGTAGTTTATTATAATTCCAAGAGAATATGATGTTTTGAAGTCTGCTATGAAATCAGTAGATGGCAGCACATGACAAACTGCTACAGGCACTTCCTTGCAAGAGCTGAAAGAAAACAATCTGGATTTAATCCTTGGAAATCAGGTCATAAAGATATGAGCACAATCAGACAGAAACCCCAATCTTCAGCCGTATTCAGAAACAGCATAAATGTGAGAGAGAGAGAGAGAGAGAGAGAGAGAGAGAGAGAGAGAGAGAGAGAGAGAGAGAGAGAGAGAGAGAGAGAGAGAGAGAGAGAGAGAGAGAGAGAGAGAGAGAGAGAGAGAGAGAGAGAGAGAGAGAGAGAGAGAGAGAGAGAGAGAGAGAGAGAGAGAGATTGAGAGAGAGAGAGATTGAGAGAGAGAGAGATTGAGAGAGAGAGAGATTGAGAGAGAGAGAGATTGAGAGAGAGAGAGATTGAGAGAGAGAGAGATTGAGAGAGAGAGAGATTGAGAGAGAGAGAGATTGAGAGAGAGAGAGATTGAGAGAGAGATTGAGAGAGAGATTGAGAGAGAGAGAGATTGAGAGAGAGAGAGATTGAGAGAGAGAGAGATTGAGAGAGAGAGAGATTGAGAGAGAGAGAGAGATTGAGAGAGAGAGAGATTGAGAGAGAGAGAGAGATTGAGAGAGAGAGAGAGAGATTGAGAGAGAGAGAGAGAGATTGAGAGAGAGAGAGAGAGATTGAGAGAGAGAGAGATTGAGAGAGATTGAGAGATTGAGAGATTGAGAGAGATTGAGAGATTGAAGGAGATTGAGAGATTGAGAGAGATTGAGAGATTGAGAGAGATTGAGAGATTGAGAGAGAGAGAGAGATTGAGAGAGAGAGAGAGATTGAGAGAGAGAGAGAGATTGAGAGAGAGAGAGATTGAGAGAGAGAGAGATTGAGAGAGAGAGAGATTGAGAGAGAGAGAGATTGAGAGAGAGAGAGATTGAGAGAGAGAGAGATTGAGAGAGAGAGAGATTGAGAGAGAGAGAGATTGAGAGAGAGAGAGATTGAGAGAGAGAGAGATTGAGAGAGAGAGAGATTGAGAGAGAGAGAGATTGAGAGAGAGAGATTGAGAGAGAGAGATTGAGAGAGAGAGAGAGAGAGAGATAGATTGAGAGAGAGAGAGAGAGAGAGAGAGAGATATTTGCAGCCCAAATACAGACCTTTGTCAAGCCAAAAGAATTATAATAAGAACGCCAGAGGAGCTAAGTTTTTAAAGACACATTTAACCAATCATCTAATTTGTTGAGATTAATTGCATATTCACTCACAGAACCCTTAATATGTACACCTCTATTTGTATTACAGGTACAAATCCCCAAATCCAGAATTCCAAAATCCAAACTTATTTGAAAGCCAAACTTTTAAATTAATATATATTTTTTTAAATAAAATGATCAAAAATTACTTGTTTTTTTCCACCTGTAAGTCACTATCTTCTATGCTTTTGTCTTTGGTTTGATTTGTGTGTACTAAGCTGCAAATAATATTCTATTTATTGAAAACAACAACCTTTACATTTCTGATTACAGTACTGTATTACCTTTCCGATGGTACATGGTACTATGTATACAAATGTATTACAAATTATATAAAACTACCTTTAGCTTACATCTAAAAGCTGTATTATGACCTATAAATATTGCCTAAATAATATGATAATGTTGTTTACACTTGGTTTTATCCCCTCTCCAAACTGTCCCATTTTACAGATGCAAATATTCAGAAATCCAAACCTTTACCCGTCCCAAGCACTTTGGATTAAAGTGTTTTCTACCTGTAGTAGTAGTAGTAGTATTATTATTATTATTTTCTAAAGTTTTGGTAAATTTTATTTTTTCAATGTTGTTGTTTATGTTCTTTAAAGGGACAGTATAGACCCAATACAAATGTTTGATAACTTATTGTTACCAGAGAAAATTCCTGCAACTGGTCCCACATCTATAAGCTTGTAATAAGTACATTAAACTTTTTTTATATTCATCGTTTAAGAGCTGAAAAACATAATTTATGTAAGATCTTACCTGATAAATTCATTTCTTTCATATTAGCAAGAGTCCATGAGCTAGTGACGTATGGGATATACATTCCTACCAGGAGGGGCAAAGTTTCCCAAACCTCAAAATGCCTATAAATACACCCCTCACCACACCCACAATTCAGTTTAACGAATAGCCAAGAAGTGGGGTGATAAAAAAGTGCGAAAGCATATAACATAAGGAATTGGAATAATTGTGCTTTATACAAAATCATAACCACCACAAAAAAAGGGCGGGCCTCATGGACTCTTGCTAATATGAAAGAAATGAATTTATCAGGTAAGTTCTTACATAAATTATGTTTTCTTTCATGTAATTAGCAAGAGTCCATGAGCTAGTGACGTATGGGATAATGACTACCCAAGATGTGGATCTTTCCACACAAGAGTCACTAAAGAGGGAGGGATAAAATAAAGACAGCCAATTCCTGCTGAAAATAATCCACACCCAAAATAAAGTTTAACGAAAAATATAAGCAGAAGATTCAAACTGAAACCGCTGCCTGAAGTACTTTTCTACCAAAAACTGCTTCAGAAGAAGAAAATACATCAAAATGGTAGAATTTAGTAAAAGTATGCAAAGAGGACCAAGTTGCTGCTTTGCAGATCTGGTCAACCGAAGCTTCAGATCTGGTCAACCGAAGCTTCATTCCTAAACGCCCAGGAAGTAGAAACTGACCTAGTAGAATGAGCTGTAATTCTCTGAGGCGGAGTTTTACCCGACTCAACATAGGCAAGATGAATTAAAGATTTCAACCAAGATGCCAAAGAAATGGCAGAAGCTTTCTGGCCTTTTCTAGAACCGGAAAAGATAACAAATAGACTAGAAGTCTTACGAAAAGATTTCGTAGCTTCAACATAATATTTCAAAGCTCTAACAACATCCAAAGAATGCAACGATTTCTCCTTAGAATTCTTAGGATTAGGACATAATGAAGGAACCACAATTTCTCTACTAATGTTGTTGGAATTCACAACTTTAGGTAAAAATTCAAAAGAAGTTCGCAACACCGCCTTATCCTGATGAAAAATCAGAAAAGGAGACTCACAAGAAAGAGCAGATAATTCAGAAACTCTTCTGGCAGAAGAGATGGCCAAAAGGAACAAAACTTTCCAAAAAAGTAATTTAATGTCCAATGAATGCATAGGTTCAAACGGAGGAGCTTGAAGAGCTCCCAGAACCAAATTCAAACTCCAAGGAGGAGAAATTGACTTAATGACAGGTTTTATACGAACCAAAGCTTGTACAAAACAATGAATATCAGGAAGAATAGCAATCTTTCTGTGAAAAAGAACAGAAAGAGCAGAGATTTGTCCTTTCAAAGAACTTGCGGACAAACCCTTATCTAAACTATCCTGAAGGAACTGTAAAATTCTCGGTATTCTAAAAGAATGCCAGGAAAAATGATGAGAAAGACACCAAGAAATATAAGTCTTCCAGACTCTATAATATATCTCTCGAGATACAGATTTACGAGCCTGTAACATAGTATTAATCACAGAGTCAGAGAAACCTCTTTGACCAAGAATCAAGCGTTCAATCTCCATACCTTTAAATTTAAGGATTTCAGATCCTGATGGAAAAAAGGACCTTGTGACAGAAGGTCTGGTCTTAACGGAAGAGTCCACGGTTGGCAAGAGGCCATCCGGACAAGATCCGCATACCAAAACCTGTGAGGCCATGCCGGAGCTACCAGCAGAACAAACGAGCATTCCTTCAGAATCTTGGAGATTACTCTTGGAAGAAGAACTAGAGGCGGAAAGATATAGGCAGGATGATACTTCCAAGGAAGTGATAATGCATCCACTGCCTCCGCCTGAGGATCCCGGGATCTGGACAGATACCTGGGAAGTTTCTTGTTTAGATGGGACGCCATCAGATCTATTTCTGGAAGTTCCCACATTTGAACAATCTGAAGAAATACCTCTGGGTGAAGAGACCATTCGCCCGGATGCAACGTTTGGCGACTGAGATAATCCGCTTCCCAATTGTCTACACTTGGGATATGAACCGCAGAGATTAGACAGGAGCTGGATTCCGCCCAAACCAAAATTCGAGATACTTCTTTCATAGCCAGAGGACTGTGAGTCCCTCCTTGATGATTGATGTATGCCACAGTTGTGACATTGTCTGTCTGAAAACAAATGAACGATTCTCTCTTCAGAAGAGGCCAAAACTGAAGAGCTCTGAAAATTGCACGGAGTTCCAAAATATTGATCGGTAATCTCACCTCCTGAGATTCCCAAACTCCTTGTGCCGTCAGAGATCCCCACACAGCTCCCCAACCTGTGAGACTTGCATCTGTTGAAATTACAGTCCAGGTCGGAAGCACAAAAGAAGCCCCCTGAATTAAACGATGGTGATCTGTCCACCATGTTAGAGAGTGTCGAACAATCGGTTTTAAAGATATTAATTGAGATATCTTCGTGTAATCCTTGCACCATTGCTTCAGCATACAGAGCTGAAGAGGTCGCATGTGAAAACGAGCAAAGGGGATCGCGTCCGATGCAGCAGTCATAAGACCTAGAATTTCCATGCATAAGGCTACCGAAGGGAATGATTGTGACTGAAGTTTTCGACAAGCTGTAATCAACTTTAGACGTCTCTTGTCTGTTAAAGACAGAGTCATGGACACTGAATCTATCTGGAAACCCAGAAAGATTACCCTTGTCTGAGGAATCAAAGAACTTTTTGGTAAATTGATCCTCCAACCATGATCTTGAAGAAACAACACAAGTCGATTCGTATGAGATTCTGCTAAATGTAAAGACTGAGCAAGTACCAAGATATCGTCCAAATAAGGAAATACCACAATACCCTGTTCTCTGATTACAGACAGCAGGGCACCGAGAACCTTTGTAAAAATTCTTGGAGCTGTAGCTAGGCCAAACGGCAGAGCCACAAACTGGTAATGCTTGTCCAGAAACGAGAATCTCAGAAACTGATAGTGATCTGGATGAATCGGAATATGCAGATATGCATCCTGTAAATCTATTGTGGACATATAATTCCCTTGCTGAACAAAAGGTAAGATAGTCCTTACAGTTACCATCTTGAACGTTGGTATCCTTACATAACGATTCAATATTTTTAAATCCAGAACTGGTCTGAAAGAATTCTCCTTCTTTGGTACAATGAAGAGATTTGAATAAAACCCCATCCCCTGTTCCGGAACTGGAACTGGCATAATTACTCCAGTCAACTCTAGATCTGAAACACATTTCAGAAATGCTTGAGCTTTTACTGGATTTACTGGGACACGGGAAAGAAAAAATCTCTTTGCAGGAGGTCTCAACTTGAAACCAATTCTGTACCCTTCTGAAACAATGCTCTGAATCCAAAGATTGTGAACAGAATTGATCCAAATTGTCTTGAAAAAACGTAACCTGCCCCCTACCAGCTGAGCTGGAATGAGGGCCGCACCTTCATGTGGACTTAGAAGCAGGCTTTGCCTTTCTAGCTGGCTTGGATTTATTCCAGACTGGAGATGGTCTCCAAACTGAAACTGCTCCTGAGGATGAAGGATCAGGCTTTTGTTCTTTGTTGAAACGAAAGGAACGAAAACGATTATTAGCCCTGTTTTTACCTTTAGATTTTTTATCCTGTGGTAAAAAAGTTCCTTTCCCACCAGTAACAGTTGAAATAATGGAATCCAACTGAGAACCAAATAATTTGTTACCCTGGAAAGAAATGGAAAGTAAAGTTGATTTAGAAGCCATATCAGCATTCCAAGTTTTAAGCCATAAAGCTCTTCTAGCTAAAATAGCTAGAGACATAAACCTGACATCAACTCTGATAATATCAAAAATGGCATCACAGATAAAATTATTAGCATGTTGAAGAAGAATAATAATATCATGAGAATCACGATGTGTTACTTGTTGCGCTAAAGTTTCCAACCAAAAAGTTGAAGCTGCAGCAACATCAGCCAAAGATATAGCAGGTCTAAGAAGATTACCTGAACACAGATAAGCTTTTCTTAGAAAGGACTCAATTTTCCTATCTAGAGGATCCTTAAACGAAGTACCATCTGACGTAGGAATAGTAGTACGTTTAGCAAGGGTAGAAATAGCCCCATCAACTTTAGGGATCTTGTCCCAAAATTCTAATCTGTCAGACGGCACAGGATATAATTGCTTAAAACGTTTAGAAGGAGTAAATGAATTACCCAAATTATCCCATTCTTTGGAAATTACTGCAGAAATAGCATCAGGGACAGGAAAAACTTCTGGAATAACTACAGGAGATTTAAAAACCTTATTTAAACGTTTAGATTTAGTATCAAGAGGACCAGAATCCTCTATTTCTAAAGCAATTAGGACTTCTTTAAGTAAAGAACGAATAAATTCCATTTTAAATAAATATGAAGATTTATCAGCATCAACCTCTGAGACAGAATCCTCTGAACCAGAGGAATCATCAGAATCAGAATGATGATGTTCAGTTAAAAATTCATCTGTAGGGAGAGAAGTTTTAAAAGATTTTTTACGTTTACTAGAAGGAGAAATAACAGACATAGCCTTCTTTATGGATTCAGAAACAAAATCTCTTATATTATCAGGAACATTCTGCACCTTAGATGTTGAAGGAACTGCAACAGGCAATGGTACTTTACTAAAGGAAATATTATCTGCTTTAACAAGTTTGTCATGACAATCAATACAAACAACAGCTGGAGGAATAGCTACCAAAAGTTTACAGCAGATACACTTAGCTTTGGTAGATTCAGCACTTGACAGCGATTTTCCTGTAGTATCTTCTGACTCAGATGCAACGTGAGACATCTTGCAATATGTAAGAGAAAAAACAACATATATATAAAGCAAAATTGATCAAATTCCTTAAATGACAGTTTCAGGAATGGGAAAAAATGCCAAAGAACAAGCTTCTAGCAACCAGAAGCAAGAAAAAATGAGGCTTAAATAATGTGGAGACAAAAGTGACGCCCATATTTTTTCGCGCCAAATAAGATGCCCACACTATCTGGCGCCTAAATGCTTTTTGGCGCCAAAAATGACGCCACATCCGGAACGCCGACATTTTTGGCGCAAAATAACGTCAAAAAATGACGCAACTTCCGGCGACACGTATGACGCCGGAAACGGAAATAGAATTTTTGCGCCAAAAAAGTCCGCGCCAAGAATGACGCAATAAAATGAAGCATTTTGAGCCCCCGCGAGCCTAACAGCCCACAGGGAAAAAGTCAAATTTTAAGGTAAGAAAAAATGTTAAATTAAAATGCATTATCCCAAATATGAAACTGACTGTCTGAAAATAAGGAAAGTTGAACATTCTGAGTCAAGGCAAATAAATGTTTGAATACATATATTTAGAACTTTATAAACAAAGTGCCCAACCATAGCTAGGAGTGTCACAGAAAATAAGACTTACTTACCCCAGGACACTCATCTACATATAGCAGATAGCCAAACCAGTACTGAAACGAGAATCAGCAGAGGTAATGGTATATATAAGAGTATATCGTCGATCTGAAAAGGGAGGTAAGAGATGAATCTCTACGACCGATAACAGAGAACCTATGAAATAGACCCCTTAGAAGGAGATCACTGCATTCAAATAGGCAATACTCTCCTCACATCCCTCTGACATTCACTGCACGCTGAGAGGAAAACCGGGCTCCAACTTGCTGCGGAGCGCATATCAACGTAGAATCTAGCACAAACTTACTTCACCACCTCCATCGGAGGCAAAGTTTGTAAAACTGAATTGTGCGTGTGGTGAGGGGTGTATTTATAGGCATTTTGAGGTTTGGGAAACTTTGCCCCTCCTGGTAGGAATGTATATCCCATACGTCACTAGCTCATGGACTCTTGCTAATTACATGAAAGAAATGTCTGCCAAGCTCCGTCCACTGATTGCGTGTATATTGTGGTTTGTTAAATTTCTCCAATTGCGATTGTCTATTAGTGAATATATTTTCCTACTCGCACACGCTGATTTGTGCATGTGCAATTGAAATCACTAACTGAAAAATAATAAACGTGCACTGCTAAACTGTCATACAAGATAACAGCTAACTTAAAAGGAAGCTGTGGGCGGAGCTTGGTGGCCATTTTCGGCTGCTAACAAACAATGATTATTTAAAAAATGTTCATGTACTTTTTACAAGCTTATAGATGTGCAATCTGTTGCAAGATGCTAGTCTGGTATGTAGAAATAAGTAATAGAGAATAAGTATTTGGTCTAGACTGTCCCTTTAACTATTCCTGTTGTAACTACTCGCTCCTACACTTTAACTCTTTCACTCTTTTTTCTTTCTTGTTTATCTCTCCCTCGCGCTCTCTCTCACACACACGCCTCAGACACACAAAAAATTATAATTACTTTTTTTTTTTCTGGCAGAACTGCTAATCCTATCTACTGGAGGGTATATGCTGGCACAGTAAACCAGAACGATCTCCGCTTTATGTCGGAGGTGAAAGTCATTGTACGACATGAAGACTATAATGCAAACTCTGATGATTATGACTTGGCTCTGATGAAGCTGAAGAATCCTTTCACCTTCTCTGGTAATAAATCAAAAAGATGGACTTATAAAGCAAATTGCAGGGGAGGAGGGTGTTGCAGAGAAATAAAAATCCAGGCGACTAATTCCTCTTCTTTCCCCCAGTTTCTATTCAGCCTGCCTGTCTTCCTATGACCTCTCAAACATTTGCTGACGGTAGTCTGTGCTGGATCAGTGGATTTGGTAGAACCAACCCAAGCGCTGGTAAGTTCACAGGAGAGAAGTTTGTGGAAGGGCGGGCATTATTCTTCTGTAACAGGTGATACTCTATAATCAGAATCAGACCACATTTTCATAGCTTTAAATTAATATTTTATTTTTTTGTGAAAAGATCATTTTAACTTGTTTAAAGGGACATGAAACACAATTTTTTCCTTTCTTGATTCAGATAGAGCATGTGACTTTAAACAACTTTGTTTTGTTGGTATGCTTTGTTGAAAAGGATACCTAGGTAGGCTGAGGCGCTTCTGATTGGTGGCTGCACATATTAGCCTCATGTTATTGGCTCACCCAATGCCTTTTAGAATACTCCCAGTAGTGCATTGCTGATTCTTTAACAAAGGATAATAAGAAAATGTAGCGAATTAGATAAAATAAGTAAACTGGAAAGTGGTTTCAAATTTTATTCTCTATCTGAATCATATAAGAAAAAATTTAGGTTTCAGGTCCCTTTTTATGAAGTACTTTTTCATATGCATTGTAGAATTTGGTTGAGTTTAAAGGGACAGTCTACACCAGAATTTTTATTGTTTTAAAAGATAGATAATCCCTTTATTAACCATTCCCCAGTTTTGCATAACCAACACTGTTATATTAATATACTTTTAACCTCTGTGATTATCTTGTATCTAAGCCTCTGCAAACTGCCCCTTTATTTCAGTTCTTTTGACAGACTTGCAGTTTAGCCAATCAGTGCCTGCTCCCAGATAACTTCACGTGCATGAGCACAGTGTTATCTATATGAAACACGTGAACTAACACCCTCTAGTGGTGAAAAACTGTTACAATGCATTCTGAAAAGAGGTGGCCTTCAAGGTCTAAGAAATTAGCATATGAACCTCCTAGGTTAAGCTTTCAACTAAGAATACCAAGAGAACAAAGCAAAATTGGTGATAAAAGTAAATTAAAAATTGTTTAAAATTACATGCCCTATCTGAATCATGAAAGTTTATTTTGGACTAGACTGTCCCTTTAATGTCCATTTAAGATGCTTTGTTTTTTTAGTTTTATTACACATCACTCTTTCTCTTCACTAATATGGTAACTCTGATGATGTGCACATGTTTAATTGTGCCCCCTTTGTTTGCCAGTGGAAACCTCCCAGGTCCTGATGCAGACACAAGTGTCTATAATCGGCACAAAGAAGTGCAACAGTGTTGAGGTGTATAATGGAGCCATTTCTGCAAGGATGATGTGTGCAGGAGATCTCAGGGGTGGGAGAGACTCATGTCAGGTAAGAATGGCACAGATCTCAGTGACGGGGCATCTTATCATATGAAAAAACAACATTTAACATGATTGTTTTTAGCCTGTGTATTTCCTGCTAAGGCTCATAAGCTGTTAAAGGTAAAGTCTACACCAGAATTATTATTGTTTGAAAACATAGATAATCCCTTTATTACCAATTTCCCAGTTTTGCACAGCCAACACGGTTATATTAATATACTTTTTATTTCTGTATTTGCCAAATCCTCTGCAGACTGCCCCCTTTTTTCAGTCCCTTTTGACAGACTTGTATTTTAGCCAATCAGTGCTGACTCATAAATAACTCAATGGGAGTGAGCACAATGTAATCTATATTGTGCACATGAACTAGCGCCCTCTAGCTGTCAAAATGCTCTAAGATAAAAGGCAGCATACAAGGGCTTAGAAATTAGCATATGAGCCTACCTTGGTTTAGCTTTCAACAGAGAATACCAAGAGAACAAAGCATATTTGATGATAAAATTAAAATGGCATGCCTTATCTGAATAATGAAAGGTTAATTTTGACTAGACTGTCCATTTAAGTACAAATGCTCATGACCACCATATTATATTAGCAGGAAGTACCTATCAGCCAATAGACCATAGCAGGAAGTACACAGCTTCGGCTAAATTAGTTATAAGTTAAATTTAAAGAGCTTCTCCTTCACATTTTTACGCTATATTTAAATGGTACTCTATCATATCAATAATATATAAAAAGTGTGTACAGTGTCCCTTTAAGTTTGCAAGCTGCAATGTCTTCTCTATGTACCACAGTTTTAATTCCGAGTCAAGCCATCCTCGTTAATGATATCTTACCATATCTACTATCCCCAAGTACTAATCTGACCCCAATAAATGACTATACTGTATTAACTTTGTTTTTCAGGGTGACAGTGGAGGTCCACTAGTTTGTGAGCAAAACAGTCGCTGGTATCTAGCTGGTGTGACAAGTTGGGGTACAGGCTGTGGGCAGGCAAATAAACCTGGAGTATACACCCGTGTTACAGAGTTTCAGCAATGGATATTACAACAAATGGAGGTAAGAGAGAGGGCTGGGCTTCAAGTTGAAAATGCACAGCTCTACAACATGACTGATAATGTTATGTGTCACCCTACGGAAGAGGACAGACTCCATGTCTTATATTACCTTCTTGTATGTGTTGCCATTTGAAGTAAGAATTCACTCCATGTCCTGTAGCATCCCTTATGCATGTCATCCAATGGATAAGAGATAAATTCCATGCTCCTAAGCTTTCCCAACCCCAATTTATGTCACTCAATGGAAGAGGGACAAATTCCATGTTCCATAGCTTCATAATGTATATCAGCCACAGGAGAAGGGACACATTCCATTTTCCATAGCTTACTGATGTATGTCACCTAGCAGAGGAGTGACAATTCCATGTCCCATAGCTTTCCCAATGTATGTCACCCACTGGAGTAGGGACACCCAGTGGAAAAGGGACAAACTCAATTTCCCAAAGTTTCCTTATGGTATCTGACTGCCACCCTTTCAAAGAGGGAAAAACTTAATGACCATAACTTACTCATTGTATATCTCACCTTGTGGGAGAGGGCATGTCTGACCGATTCTTTATTATATATGCCACCTTGAGAAGGGGGGATAGACTCCCATATCTAGACTTCCCATAGCTTCCTTAGCATAAGAAGGATCAGACTCTGTCCTATAGCATTACAAGAAGTCTACGATATGCACCACTTATGTGGATCATTCTGCTTTATTCAAATAAAGTTGAGGAGCACCATCTAAAAAGCAAAATATTATTTCATTCCATCCAGATAAAAAAACAAATGCGGTGTACAAAATTCACAGGGTACATCAGTGCGTCAATAGTGACAGCTGACGTGTTTCTGTGACTGCCATAACCATTGCTGTATTGCACAATCTATACAATACCATTTAAAAAGGAGTACTTCCTCTCCTATTTTCTAAAAAATAATGACATCATTGCACCCCCTTCTTTACTCTTCCCCAATACTTAAGGTGGACTAAACAAATTTGAAGGTGGTAATATCCTTAACACAGCTTGACTTTCTGATGTTATGACATTTTTTTCTTTATACTTTCTTTATTCTATACATTTGTTTATTACTTTATTATTTTAATTAATTCCATCATTTTACTTCAATCTTACTATTGAACTTATTGTATTTTTTTATCCTACTCCTCCTATATCAAAGATACAGTGAGTTATGTTAAAGGGACATGGACCCCTTCATTCGCTTGATATTCTTTGCTGAAAAGCATATCTAGATAGGCTCAGTAGCTGCTGATTGGTGGCTGCACATAGATGCCTCTTGTGATTGGCTCACCAATGTGCCTTGCTATTTCTTCAACAAAGTATATGTAAAGAATGAAGAAAATTAGATAATAAAAGTAAATTGGAATGTTGTTTAAAATAGTATTGCCTACCTGAATCATAATAAATATTTTTGGGGTTTAGTGTCCCTTTAATTCAGAAATTGTATTTTAATATAAACTTAAACAATAAGTACATTGGCCACTAATTGTAATTTCTCAAATATTTTCCACATTAGCTAAAAAGAAATGCTGTAATTTTATGAACTCTTTATTTACTCTCTTATTATTTGACACCAGCTTGGACTCAGCACCAAAAAATGATTAAATCAAACTCAGAGTTTAATCCATATGATGTTCTAGTTTTTAATTTGTTTATCCAATACAATTCTCTTTTTGCTAAGGGATTATCTAAGTCTCCTCCTCTATTTTGTAACCTAACTTATTCTATGATAGTCCATCTAAAGCTGTCAGCACTGAATATGCCTCCACCCACCAAAAAAAGAGATAGAGGGGGCGATTTATCAAGCTGAGGCGGACAGGGGTGCACATACACGCCCCTGACCGCCACAGCTCGCCTCTGGAGGGCTGAATTCCGCTGGTGGAATTCAGCATTGCACACAAGCACTATTTTGCACTCGTGTGCAATGCCACACCAGCCCGCGCAGAGCCAATCACGCGTGGGCAGGAGCTGTCAATCTCCCCAGTCGGACCAGACCAGGGAGATTGAAATTCGCCACCTGAGAGGTGGTAAAAGGTTAGGGAAGCAACGGTTTCATGACTGCTGCTTGTTAAATACAGCATGCAGGCGAAAGCCTGCCAAAGAGGTTGATAAATCGACCCCAAAGAATCTATGGGACATAGGATCTCCTCCCCTCTACTCAGTAACATAAACAAGACGTTCCAGTGGTAAATATGTCCCTCCTTTAGGGAAAAGTGGTGACAAAATTACATCACCTAGTACTTAAAACATTTTATGGTCACAGTTGAAAAGAAATGCCCAAAGTCACAAATTGTAAGAACACATAAAGCTTGAGGAAGGGTGAAAGTACCTAAATGTTTCATTTTCTTTCTATAGTTGGAGAGGAATCAGTGACCACTGGGAAGAGCTAAATCAACAGAAACAGAGAAACTCCTATCTATTGCCAAAGGACCAATGAACAGAAATAATGGGGATTATATGATAACATACATGATGATAATCTCCAGAGACTGTAAGGGGAAACACTGTTGTATAAAACGTATATCACCAAGGACTGGACAATATTATCTGACCTCTGTCATCAGAAGCCCTCCTACCTGGAAAACAATGAGAATGAATTATATTACAGAGAGCTAAAGGGGTGGTGATATAAAGCAATACCAGGAGTTAGAGTAGAGCTTAAAAAATATTGCACATAATTAATTCACAAAAAATGGCTCACAGAAAAAAATATACTACAGTATATAAACTGGTTCTCCATCATTTAATTTATATATTTAAGCATTAGTGGAAGATTCTTTTTATTTCAAATATTTTCTAACTTTTATTTTTCAATAGTGAAATTTAGATGTGTCCCATATCCATTTAAAAAAAGTCTGTTACAATAATGTAGATTTGGTTATAAATATTTTCCTCATTGCCATCATTGTGTGAGAATGTTTACTTATGGATCTAAGAGAGGGACTGGCTATGTAAAGTAAATAGAGAAGTTGTAGGATGGCAGGTAACCATATTTAACAAACATGTCATGGGATCTTCAATCAGTTTTCCAAAACAAATGTGATTTACCTATTTGCCCCCTTTGCTGCCCTATGGCTCCTGAAATAACAATGTGTTAAAGGGATATAAATTTCACTTAAAGGGACATTAAAGGCATATGTTTTATATATGTATATTGTAATAAAAAGCTACATTGAAAAACAATCTGTATACAAAATAAATGTTTTAAAGCACTTTTAACACTTATATTTTCTTAGCGTCATTTAATTGTTTTTTTTTTGCAAACGAAGGGCAATATGCTCCTGTCGGAAATCGGTACCAGTCTTGTTTGCTGTGGCCAAGCATGTATACTGTATACTAGTCCTAAAGCCTGTGTACACAGGCCATTTTTTTGCAGTACAGTGGTTCCACCCCTTGCTCTCTCTCTATCCCCCTTTATTTTGCTCTCTCTTCCCCCTCTCTTCTGCTCTCTCTCCCCTTCTCTCTCTTTTGCTCTCTCTCTCCCCCTCTCTCTCTATTGCTCTCTCTCTCCCCCTCTCTCTCTCTTTCTCTCTCCCCTCTCTTTTGCTCTCTCTTTCCCCTCTCTTTTGATCTCTCTCTCCCATCTCTTTTGATCTCTCTCCCCCCTCTCTTTTGCGCTCTCTCTCCCCCTCTCTTTTCCTCCCTCTCTTTTGCGCTCTCTCCCCCCTCTCTTTTGCACTCTCTCCCTCTCTTTTGCTGTCTCTCTCCCTCTCTTTTGATCTCTATCCCCCCTCATTTGCTCTCTCTCCCCCTTTCTTTTGCTCTCTCCCCCCTCTTTTGCTCTCTATCTCTATCTCTTGATCTTTCCCCTCTCTTTTGCTCTCTCTAACCCCCCTCTTTTACTCTGTCTCTCTCCCTCTCTTTTGCTCTCTTTATCCCCCCTCTTTTGCTCTCTCTCTCTCTCTCTCTCTCTCTCTCTCTCTCCCCTCTCTTTTGCTCTCTCTTCCCCCTCTCTTCTGCTCTCTCTCCCCCTCTCTCTCTTTTGCTCTCTCTCTCCCCCTCTCTCTTTTTCTCTCTCTCTCCCCTCTCTTTTGCTCTCTCTTTCCCCTCTCTTTTGATCTCTCTCTCCCATCTCTTTTGATCTCTCTCCCCCCTCTCTTTTGCTCTCTCTCTCCCCCTCTCTTTTCCTCCCTCTCTTTTGCGCTCTCTCTCCCCCTCTCTTTTGCACTCTTTCCCTCTCTTTTGTTGTCTCTCTCCCTCTCTTTTGATCTCTATCCCCCTCATTTTCTCTCTCTCTCCCACTTTCTTTTGCTCTCCCCCCTCTTTTGCTCTCTCTCTCTCTATCTCTTGATTTTTCCCCTCTCTTTTGCTCTCTCTAACCCCCCTCTTTTATTCTGTCTCTCTCCCTCTCTTTTGCTCTCTTTATCCCCCTTTTTGCTCTTTCTCTCTCTCCCCTCTCTTTTGCTCTCTCTCCCCTCTCTTTTGCTCTCTCTCCCCTCTCTTTTGCGCTCTCTCTCTTCCCTCTCTTTTTTGCACTCTCCCCTCTCTCTTTTGCTCTCCCCCTCTCCTTTGCTCTCTCTCCCCCCTCTCTTTTGCTCTCTATCTCCCCCCTCTTTTGCTCTCTCTATCCGCCCTCTTTTTCTATCTCTATCCACCATCTTTTGCTCTCTCTCTCCCCCTTTCTTTTGCTCTCTCCCCCTCTCTTTTGCTGTCTCTATCCCCCTCTTTTGCTCTCTTTCCCTCTCTCCCCCTCTCTTTTGCTCTCTCTATCCCCTCTCTTTTGCTCTCTCTATCCCCCCCTTTTGCTCTCTCTCCCCCCTCTCTTTTGCTCTCTCTCGCTCCCCCCTCTGTTGCTCTCTCTTGCTCCCCCCTCTCTTTTGCTCTCTCTCCCCCCTCTCTTTTGCTCTCTCTCCCCCCTCTCTTTTGCTCTCTCTCTCCCCTCTCTTTTGCTCTCTCTCTCCCCTCTCTTTTGCTCTCTCTCTCCCCTCTCTTTTGCTCTCTCTCTCCCCTCTCTTTTGCTCTCTCTCTCCCCTCTCTTTTGCTCTCTCTCTCCCCTCTCTTTTGCTCTCTCTCTCCCCTCTCTTTTGCTCTCTCTCTCCCCTCTCTTTTGCTCTCTCTCTCCCCTCTCTTTTGCTCTCTCTCCCCCCTCTCTTTTGCTCTATCTCCCCCCTCTCTTTTGCTCTCTCTCTTTCCCCCTCTATTTTGCGCGTTCTCTCTCTCTCTCTCCCCTCTCTTTTTTGCATTCTCCCCTCTCTCTTTTGCTCTCCCCCTCTCCTTTGCTCTCTCTCTTTTGCTCTCTCTCTCCCCCTTTGTTTTGCTCTCTCTCTCCCTCTCTTTTGCTCTCTCTCTCTATTTTGCTCTCTCTCTCTCTCTCTCTCTCTCTCTCACCCTCTCTTTTGCGCTCTCTCTCCCCCCTCTCTTTCCCCCCCCCTGTCTTTTGCTGTCTCTCCCCCTCTCTTTTACTCTCTCTCTCCCCTTTTGTTTGCGCTCTCTCTCTCTCCCCCTCTCTTTTATTCTCTCTCTCCAATTTTGTTTGCTCTCTCTCTCCCCTTTCGTTTGCTCTCCCTCCCCCTCTCTTTTGCTGTCTTTCTATCCCTCTCTTTTGCTCTCTATCCCTCTCTTTTGCTCTCTATCCCTCTCTTTTGCTCTTTCTATCCCCCTCTTTTGCTCTCTCTATTCCCCCTCTTTTGCTCTCTATCCCCCCTCTTTTGCTCTCTCTCTCTCTATCCCCCCTCTTTTGAGCTCTCTCTTTCATGGCCGCACGTCTCCGCCCACATCAGTCGGCCCCGCCCACACCATACCTGGCCCCACCCCCTGTCATGCCCGGTCGGCCCCAGATGCCAGGAGGTTAGTCTGCTGAATGCCAGGTGTGTTTTTCCTCGCGCAGTCTCTACTGCATGACAGCTTCGGACAAATGCACTTGGCCTTTTATATTATAGGATTATATATAATACACTGTGAACTCTTGCACATGCTCAGTAGGAGCTGATGCCTCAAAGTGTGAAATTTGATAATGGAAGTAGATTGGAAAGTCTCTTAAAGGGACAGTAAACCTTAAAAATAATGTTATATAATTCTGCACATAGTGCAGAATTATATAACATTATTTAGGTGCTATAGCCATAAAAGCATTTTTTTACCGTTTAATTTGCTAAAATACAGCGCTTTTACAGACCCACTCTCTGCTCTCTGCTGAGCGGGTCTGTTATTTTTAGTCAGCGCATCGGGCCAGCTGTATAGTCACAGCCCAGCCCGAAGCGCTGTATTTTAGCAAATAAAACGGTAAAAAAATGCTTTTATGGCTATAGCACCTAAATAATGTTATATAATTCTGCACTATGTGCAGAATTATATAACATTATTTTTAGGTTTACTGACACTTTAAAACTGCTTACATTATCTAAATCATGAAAGTTTAAATTTGACCTAAGTGAGTGACTTAAACTGTTTTGATGAATAAGATGTTGGCACTTTATAAACAACGGATAATGAGAAGGTAAAAGTACTTGCGCCAGTGTTAATTTATGATTACAATGAAGTGTTTGGCCAATGAAAATGGTGAATTATAAACATCCTTAAAAGGACAGTCTACTCCAGAATTTGTATTGTTTAAAAAGATAGATAATCCCTTTGTTTACCATTCCCCAGTTTTGCATAACCAACACAGTTATATTAATATACTTTTTACCTCTGTGATTACCTTGTATCTAAGCCTTTGCAGCCTGACCCCTTATTTCAGTTCTTTTGAAAAACTTGCAATTTAGCCAATCAGTGCCCTCTCATAAGTAACCCCACAGGAGGGAACACAATGTTATCTATATGGCGCACACATGAACATAGCTGTGAAAAACTGTCAAATGCACTGAGATAAGAGGTGGCCTTCAGGGGCTTACAAATTAGCATATGAGCCTTCCTAGGTTTTTTTTTTTAGGTTTTTTTTAACAGTTTTTATTGAGGTTATACAGTAAATAAACATTAGTAAGGTTGCAAAGCAATTATTGACTTAAGCATAAGTCCAAACAGTAGCATCTGAGTGATACAACATAGCACCAGTGCACAATTTGTACATTATCAATAAAACATAATATCATGAAATGCAAACATAAACCTTGAAAAATAGTCAACCTATGTACTCTCCATCAAATCTCTTTTTATATATATTTGGTCGCCATTTGTAAGGCAATGTAGACTTTTACCCCTAAAGCAAATTGTACAAAATAAACTAGATAAAATGACCCCTCTTGTAGCAAATGACGGCCACTCTTGGACCTCAGATGTTATTATGTAGTGGTTCGAGGATATAATAGGGGTTATATAGCAAATAAAGCCATATAGAGTCGCTCTTGGACCCTTAGTAATATGATACATGATCGTGACATAACTAAAATATGGAAGAGCAAGGTAATAGGACAGCAGCATGTCACATATAATTACGATTATAAATATCAGTACATGTGTAGCAATATATTTAATAATATAAGGTAAAATTTCTATAGGATTCATTTTCCTTTGCTTACAAAGTAAGCTCAAAGGTGTGAGGGGGAGGGGGAAAAGGGGAGTGGGGGGACGGAACCAAGAGACTGGGTTGGCAGAGAGTATATATAACATATCTGGGAGAAATAAAAGCTATGCATGAAGTCTTAACCACATAAGGTACTCAGTTAGATATATCACCCTTCCAGGACTTTGTTGTCACTAAACTAATATGGGGAGGGATTTGAGTTGTATCTACCCTCTGGGATTGCTGTCACCACTGGACGGAGACGGAAAAGGGGTGTTGGATATGACCCACTCTGATAAACAGAGTGGGAAAGGGTGAGGGGAGATACCTTTCTTGTCTTTTTTAATATAAATTTTTTCTTAAGGTGCTGAAGAAATATAAACATTCAATATATTGCATGTTCCAAACATATCATGTAACCAAATGTATAAATGATATAAAATAATACAACTATGTAAAGACATGGTATGCTGCAGGAAGTATTGCTGAGTTGTATAATTTGCTGACTTATATGAATGGTTCAGAACCTAACCGTCTGTAGAAAGACAGGACTCATCTTTTATAACGTATGTTAAACAAGGTTTATAAAGCGATAGTATATGATCCCCTAGGGTCTCGTTTCAAATGTAAGAAATAAAGCTTATAATCACAATACATGTTTGACAACAGAATATCATACAATGGGTGAGTATTTAGATTATTAAAGGATTACTTTCTGTTATAATTTTTAAGCTAAACAAATAACATATTAAAGTTAATAAACATTAATTAAAACCTACTGACCTATATTTTCTCCAAAATGAAGTTTCATAACGTTCTAAAAGTTATATCTTTTATTCGCTGATGATGTCACATTATCCTGCCCACTATTTTCAGCACTGAGTGTTCAAAATACTTAAACCAATAACTTTGTGTTTAAAGCGCCATTTTGAAACCTAGGTATTGTAAGTGGATTGGTACAGAGCAAAGGATACCCACAGAGTGGGTTTGGAAAACAATTAAATTTGCAGACAAGATTTCTGATATACGGTAGAAATATGTTAATGAAATGCTATTGATAAAAAGCGTATTTGGGGTAGTTAGTTAGTAACAGGCATAGAAAATATTTACTTACAGTGGCCCTTTAAGATAAGGTCACAATAGTCAGATATAATAGCTAAACTTATCAAATTATTCTTGTGAGCTTTTTGTATATTTGCAGACGCCCCACATCAAATATATTAAGACCTGTAGTAGTAAGGACTAAAGTTCAGCCCTATCAGCTATATAAACTAACATATCAACTAGTATAGAGGTCAGTAAAGTATTGCAACAAAATTCCACATGTTGGACAGCTGGGATGTCCGATATCTCCGCAATCGGAGATGTTTAGGTAAAAAGGTTGGGAAGGCAGATTTAGGGATTTGGAGTCAGGTATATTTAAAAATAGTAGAAAGACGAACCTATTAGAAGTGGTACAATTATGAGGCCCTAACAATGACCATGCTGGTAAGGTTCACAAGCTCATATATTATAGGGAGCTAAGAACCCTATAGTGATTATCAGAAACATCATGTTTATATAGAACGGTAATCCTGCTATAGTGGTGTGGTTGAGACTGTAGCATTTGTAGATAAAAATTGTAAACAGTATGTGAATTCCAATATAGCTAACACTAAATGACTAAAAGCTGCACTAGAACCTATAAATGTATTTCAATAAACAGACTAAGCTTAATTTGTGTTAAAGCTATGAGCGTATATAGATATGTAGGTGGAATAAAGATACAGCTATAGTTCCCCTAATCACAGATATTAACCAGTAGCTCTAAACAAAAAACTTAGTCACGCTGTCCCGGCCGCTGACAGCATGGTATTCTATTTTACTCCAAATGGTCAGCCATGGGAAGTATATCACAGAAAATAGGGGATATGTTGCATAAAATAATTCAACCAACTAAGTTACAGCCTCATTCACAGGTAGCCCTAAGTAGGGAAAGACAAACGAGTGTATCAATTATAATGACAGATTCAACATAGTAAGTTGTTAAACAAGCTTATGTAGTTAACTGGTAAGACAGATAATAACTTCCTTCAACCCACACTATAACAATCTATAACATATAAATTTGGCTGTAAGCTCTCCAGTGCATTGGAGTCATAGCTGTGAAACTAGCATGTACCTCTTTAAGTAGCATTCTATAGCCATGTATAAAAAATCTTAATTGCAGTCTAGGCTAGCGAAACAACCCTTAATAATTGAAGCAGTGATTTGCAACCTTTTTTTTGCCGTGGCACACTTTTTACATTAAAAAAATCCTGTGGCACACCACCATCCCAAAATTTTACAAAATCACGCATTGTAGCCTAATACAGGATATATATACAGTATATATATACAGGGAGTGCAGAATTATTAGGCAAGTTGTATTATTGAGGATTAATTTTATTATTGAACAACAACCATGTTCTCAATTAACCCAAAAAACTCATTAATATCAAAGCTGAATAGTTTTGGAAGTAGTTTTTAGTTTGTTTTTAGTTATAGCTATTTTAGGGGGATATCTGTGTGTGCAGGTGACTAATACTGTGCATAATTATTAGGCAACTTAACAAAAAACAAATATATACCCATTTCAATTATTTATTTTTACCAGCGAAACCAATATAACATCTCAACATTCACAAATATACATTTCTGACATTCAAAAACAAAACAAAAACAAATCAGTGACCAATATAGCCACCTTTCTTTGCAAGGACACTCAAAAGCCTGCCATCCATGGATTCTGTCAGTGTTTTGATCTGTTCACCATCAACATTGCGTGCAGCAGCAACCACAGCCTCCCAGACACTGTTCAGAGAGGTGTACTGTTTTCCCTCCTTGTAAATCTCACATTTGATGATGGACCACAGGTTCTCAATGGGGTTCAGATCAGGTGAACAAGGAGGCCATGTCATTAGATTTTCTTCTTTTATACCCTTTCTTGCCAGCCACGCTGTGGAGTACTTGGACGCGTGTGATGGAGCATTGTCCTGCATGAAAATCATGTTTTTCTTGAAGGATGCAGATCTTCTTCCTGTACCACTGCTTGAAGAAGGTGTCTTCCAGAAACTGGCAGTAGGACTGGGAGTTGAGCTTGACTCCATCCTCAACCCGAAAAGGCCCCACAAGCTCATCTTTGATGATACCAGCCCAAACCAGTACTCCACCTCCACCTTGCTGGCGTCTGAGTCGGACTGGAGCTCTCTGCCCTTTACCAATCCAGCCACGGGCCCATCCATCTGGCCCATCAAGACTCACTCTCATTTCATCAGTCCATAAAACCTTAGAAAAATCAGTCTTGAGATATTTCTTGGCCCAGTCTTGACGTTTCAGCTTGTGTGTCTTGTTCAGTGGTGGTCGTCTTTCAGCCTTTCTTACCTTGGCCATGTCTCTGAGTATTGCACACCTTGTGCTTTTGGGCACTCCAGTGATGTTGCAGCTCTGAAATATGGCGAAACTGGTGGCAAGTGGCATCTTGGCAGCTGCACGCTTGACTTTACTTAGTTCATGGGCAGTTATTTTGCGCCTTGGTTTTTCCACACGCTTCTTGCGACCATGTTGACTATTTTGAATGAAACGCTTGATTGTTCAATGATCACGCTTCAGAAGCTTTGCAATTTTAAGAGTGCTGTATCCCTCTGCAAGATATCTCACTATTTTTGACTTTTCTGAGCCTGTCAAGTCCTTCTTTTGACCCATTTTGCCAAAGGAAAGGAAGTTGCCTAATAATTATGCACACCTGATATAGGGTGTTGATGTCATTAGACCACACCCCTTCTCATTACAGAGATGCACATCACCTAATATGCTTAATTGGTAGTAGGCTTTCGAGCCTATACAGCTTGGAGTAAGACAACATGCATAAAGCGGATGATGTGGTCAAAATACTCATTTGCCTAATAATTCTGCACTCCCTGTGTATATATATATATACACACTGTACTGTGCTGTCATGCCATGCCTCCTACAAACTATACATGACATATTGACATTCATTCACAAACAATCATAATCATTGTCTGTGAATGAATGTCAATGTCATGGTTGTAAATGATGCCCGATGAGCCTGTCACATACCTCCCAATATTTCAAAATTTGAAAGAGGGACACCCCCGTACTGTTGTCAGTCTGCCGCGGCACACCTGAGGATCTCTCACGGCACACTGGTTGAAAAACACTGAATTAAAGAATATATAAAACAGCAAATATGAGAGAGACCTCTAAAGCACAATTACACGGCTCACACAAAACAGTTGCTGTTCATAACTAGGTTGCTTAACATAGAAAATATTAAGTAATAACATAGAAAGTGCAGCTTTTATTAAGCATTGATCAAGTCTTAGATACAGTCCTGTTTATATGAGGGTCCATTAATGCAAATGAGAGTCTGCACAACTTGTTTATGCAAGGAGCCATGAAGGTAGCACCAATCACTACCTGGCTCTACTTATATATTAGTTGCGATATAGCAGTCCCCTTGAAGTAGTAGGCAGACATCTTAAAAACAATATATGTTGGGAAGCAAACATTCCTCACCATGTTATATAAAAAAAAACAGTAAAACCTTGTGCAAGATTTGAGAATATATAGGATAGAGTAATTAACACATAGAGAACTTAACAAAGCACATAGCATCATTGGCGCTCTTTAGCAATGAGAACACATATTAAATCCAACAAGTAAAGTCATCATATACAGTGCAAAACATAGGCTTTTCTAGTGAAAGGCTGCAAATGTCAGATGCAAACAGATATATATTTACCCAATGCCATTTCTGTACTGTTGCACTAATTTCACCTCCAGTTGTATAGCTAAAGATCGCAGGCAGCACAGCTGGTATGTGTAGAAACTGATCTTACAATACAGCCAAACAAATTGCTGCATCCTGCCAAGTGGGATTGCGGGGGCCCTCTTCATCTGTAGCAATCTTGCGGTCTGCATGCCTAGACTATCCCCTGTAGCAACATAAATGGTAACCTTGCCGATCACTATCTCCCGGTCTAATTCATCTGGGCTTAGCCACCAATGACCTGCAGGATCTGCATTCCGCTCCTGAGGACCTGGCGTTCCTCTCCTTAAGCCGGTAAGTGGGAAAAGAGATTCATCCTCTAGCTGATACGGTTCCAGTAAGGAGTCATCTGAGTCGAGCGTGTGGCCTGAAGGGTGCAGCGTAGGGAATATGTTATTCTTAGGCCTCTCATGTCTTGTTGCTTCCAGTGTAGTGGCGCACTTATAGCGAGTAGTTTGAAGTAGGGAGTCCAACTCTTTGAAGTATTGATTTCTCAAAGGCTGCAAAGAGGGAATGTAGTGCTGCAGAAATATCCTCCATAATAAGGGTTTAAATGCCGCAAATAAAAGTGGATCTTTACAATGTTCTGGTCTGGGAGGGTTCAGTAACTTAGGCCCCAAGGCCTGCAAAAAAACACCTCTTGGTCTGATCGAGGAGCATAAGTCAAAATGTAGTTGTTTTGCTTGTTCCAGCCTGTTGTATTGTGTTACCCACTGGAGTTCCCAATAATATCTTGTAATCTAAATATTGTTCCTTAAAAAGAAACTAAACAAAATAAAGTCAGGAGTCTCCTTGATGCACGTCTTGCTGCTTCAGGTGCTGGCTCCACCCCTCCTTGGTTTAGCTTTTAACTAAGAATACCAAGAGAACAAAGTGAATTTGATGATTAAAGTAAATTGGAAAGTTGTTTAAAATGGCGTGCCCTATCTGAATCATGAAAGTTTAATTAGGACTTGACTGTTCCTTTAAAGGGAAATTAAATAACGTTATAACCTATGTATAAACTCTGTTGACCCTTATTCTAATGTTATATCCCTATTGAAATAATTTACTTTTGTTTTAAAACAAGGTTCCTTTGTGCAAAAATTCTAATGTTGGATCCTCTTCAAAGACAGCCCCGTGAAGGATTCATGCAACAATTATTTACATTTTTTTTTTGGGGGGGGGGGAGGTAGAGTTCATAACCCTTTAAAGGAACATAAAAGTGCAAAAATGAAGTGTTAGCGCATTTTATTATGGTACTAGTGATTGCATATGACTGGGTTAAACAGTGTTAATCAGCTTTGCAGCAGCAATTCACTACTGAAGCTAGCTGAACACATCTGGTGAGACAATGACAAGAGACATGTGAGTGGCTGCCAGTCAACAGCTAGCTACCAGTATTGCTGCTCCAGAGCCTATTAAGGTATGCTTTTCCTCAAAAGATACCAAGAGAATTAAGTAAATTTGAATGTTTTTTTTATATTGCGTGCTCTTATCTAAACTATGAAATATTAAGTTTGACATTCGTGTCTGTTTAATGATATGACAGTGCTATTGATGCACTTCATAAACATGCTGGAGTGCATAACCTTGTTACATTCTACACAGTGATTCTTTAGATCAGTTCAGGATCTCATGATGAACATCTGGCTTCTGAATGGCCATAGCACAAGAGACCAGGTATATACTTGAGGGTTTTCGAGGAGTGTTTCTATATTTGCAAAAACCCTGCACGTTTGGTAAAATAAATTAAACATTTATTTTGTATGAAGATGTTTTTAAATGTTATGATTGATTGGGAAGATATACTATGCATACATGGACAAAATGACTTGAAAGCCTTTTTAATTCATAAATTACTTATTGCACAAAAATGCTTATATAGAGACTAATATGTATATACACAGTTAGTAAAAGTGATTTAACGACAACTTGTTCTAGATTATTATTTTCATTTTGTATATATGTGGAGAAACGATCATTTATAATTTTTAATAAATATAATTATTACAGGCTGGATACTTTTCTTAATTTATGGATACAAAATATAGACCCATTCATATTTGAACTATATTTGTATATGTATGATAAATATTTTTTGTGCCTTTCTAAATGAAGATACTTAAAAAAAGCCACTAGAGGTCTCTAACACTTTGTACAGTATATTATAGAAAAGGATGACGTATCCAGAGTTCAGTCCAGCACAAGTACAAACCTGAAAACAATAACAAGTGAAGGTTGATTCACTGTAAATCAATTTCTGTTCTCTATCTTTCACTGCTCTGTCTCCCCCCCCATTAATAAATAAACATATACATAGTAAAGTTTTAGGCAATTGTGCAAAAATGCTGTAAAGATGTGCAGGGAAGAAAATGTCATTTTGGTTATTCAGCGAAATTAGTTTCCCCGAATATTTGCACTATTTGGTTAGACTTTTCGTTATAACTAATGTAAATGTTTCAGAGCTACAGGTGAAAAGTTAGTCTGTAGCTACAATACTTACGTTAATTTGCTCTTCAGAGCATGGAGGGAACGTTCAGGTAAGTATTAAGTGCCAGTCATGTGCATCTGTTTTCTGATGAATCCACATTTGTCATGAAAATTGAATTTTCATTTTTTGTTAACGAAAAGAAAATCCAAAAGAATGCATCAACAAAAATAAAGAAAACAAATAAATACTGACGAAAATCGTCCGTATTCATTCCTTTCCTTTATTATTTTTTTAATTGCTTAATTACCTGAAAGCGCTTTACATGCTCTGGAGAGCACATTAAGGTAAGTATTGTAACAACAGGTGAACTTTTCACCTGTAGCTTTGAAACATTTACAATAGTTTTAACAAAAACAAATGTAAAAAAAATTAATAGTGTAGGCAACAAATATTTGGAGAAATTAATTTCCCTGAATGTCCGAAATTAAAATTTAATCCGAAGCACAATTTTCTACCCTGCACATCTCTATCTATTAAGAACTTATAAAAAAAAATAAAGGAAACAAATTAATACTAACGATGTCCGTCAGTATTTATTGGTTTACTTTATATTCTTTCGGATTTTCGTTTTTTTAAAGAAAAAGGAAGTTTGATTTTCATGACAAAAGTACATTAGTTTGAAAACAAATGCACAGCTCTAGTAAGAATGCTTTCAAAAATAGAAATGTTAATAGTTTATTTTTAACAATTAACAAAATGCAAAGTGAGTGAACCGAAGAAAAATCTAAATAAAATCAAGATTGGGTGTGACCACCCCTTTGCCTTCAAAGCAGCATCAATTCTTGTAAAATACACTTGCATATCTAGTCAGGTGCGTAATTAAACAATTATACCAAAAAGGTGCTAATGCTAATCAGTTTAAAGTATGTTGTAACACAATCATTAACTGAAACAGAAACCGCTGTGTAGGAGAAATAATACTGGGTGAGGAAAAGCCAAACTCTACTAACAAGGTAAGGTTGCTAAAGACGGTTTAATGTCAAAAGTCATACACAGTGGCAAGACTGAGCACCGCAACAAGACACAAGGTAGTTCTACTGAATCAGCAAGGTCTCTAACAGGCAGAAATTTTAAGACTGACAAGGGTTTCCAGATGTGCTGTCCAAGCAGTTCTTAAGAATTACAAAGAAACAAACAAGCAACACTGAAGACCATAGACACGGTGATCAGCCAAGGAGACTTAGTGCAGCAGATGGAAGACATATCATGCTTACTTCCCATCAGAAGTGCCATCAGCTCAGTATAGGCAGAAACCAGTGGGACCCTGATACACCTATCTCTAGTCAGAAGTGGTCTTCATAGAAGTCTTGTGGGCCAAAAACTATACCTACAATGTGGAAACAAGGCCAAGCAACTCAACTACGCATGAAAACACAGGAACTGGGGTGCAGTAAATGGCAGCAGGTGCTCTGGACTGATGAGTCAAAATTAGAAATATTTGGCTGTAGAATAAGGCAGTTTGTTTGCCGAAGGGCTGGAAAGCTTTACAAGAATTGGTGTCTGCAGCCAACAGTGAAGCATGGTGGAGGTTCCTTGCAAGTTTGGGGCTACATTTCTGCAA
Organism: Bombina bombina; assembly: GCF_027579735.1. Lineage (NCBI taxonomy): Eukaryota > Metazoa > Chordata > Amphibia > Anura > Bombinatoridae > Bombina > Bombina bombina. The sequence goes on along the minus strand of NC_069506.1, from coordinate 265,743,812 downwards.
AAAGAGTTGGGAATTTGGTCAAAATTAATGTTCTCCTCAATGCTGACAAGTTTAGGCAGATAATTATCCTTCATGACATACCATCAGGAAGGCATCTGATTGGCCTCTCATTTATTTTGCAGCATGACAACAACTCCAAGCATACAGCCAAAGTAATTAACTGCTATCTTCAGCACAAAGAAGAACAAGAAGTCCTGGAAGTGATGGTGACTGCTGCATTTAGAGACCTTCTAATTACCTAAAAGCAATGGCATGCGTGTCTGCTACTTCTTAAAGGGACACTGAACCCAATTTTTTTCTTTCGTGATTCAGATAGAGCATGCAATTTTAAGCAACTTTCTAATTTACTCCTATTATCAAATTTTCTTCATTCTCTTGGTATCTTTATTTGAAAAGCAATAATATACGTTTAGATGCCGGCCCATTTTTGGTGAACAACCTGGGTTGTCCTTGCTGATTGAACAGCACCAATAAACAAGTGATGTCCATCGTTCTAAACCTAAAATTGGCTGGCTCCTTAGATGCCTTCTTTTTCAAATAAAGATAGCAAGAGAACGAAGAAAAATTGATAATAGGAGTAAATTAGAAAGTTGCTTTAAATTGCATGCTCTATATGAATCACAAAAGAAAAAAATGGGGTTCAGTGTCCCTTTAGAAAAAAAGATCCCAGATAAGATTTTACAACCATTTGTATCTAATTTCACTGAGAAACCCAAAGTTTGTGAAAAAGTTAACAATTTTTTTTATATGAACGGTAAAATGGTGGCATGAAGTTTTTTTCTGAAATTCCCGATAGCGAATAGGTTAATAGAAAAAAAAAAAAAAAAACTCTTCAAATTTCTATTTTTCTATTTTTCTTACTTTACAGCATTTTTTTCACACATGCCTAAAACTTTTGCAATACAATTATTCCCATGTAATAACCTACAAAAGCTATGCGGTATTTATACAGCAGTGTAAATTGCATTAATAACATAAAATATGTTTGATGCCCTGGTTGTTTCTCTCTATTTTACAGTCCATGGTTTACATAAAATATCTCCGGTTCACAGATTATGTTCTATCTGAGATTTGATATTGAAAAAATGTGCCAAAGTTATATTCAAACATAAGTTCAAATATAGTAAAGCCTTAGACGGGGTATCCTCTCCCAGAAGTGCATTACTTCAACAAAGGATACCAAGAGAATAAAGCATTTTTGATAATAGAAGTAAATTGAAAAGTTGTTTAAAATGGTATTCTCTATCCAAATCATAAAAGCAAAATTTGGGTTTCATGTCACTTAATTGCCATCTGTCCCGCTTTTCCCGGGAGAGTCAACTTTTTTTTGGCTTCCTGTCCCTTTCTATTAAAAGGCCATTCTGGTCCAAATTGAAATGGACATAAATTAATTCTATCTTTTAATAGAAAGATATTTACAATATACATATAGTGGCAAAACTGTTTCTAGTAAAAGTTATCACTGTTTTATTGTAGCATTTTTCTCTGTATGTGAAGTCTCAGTGCACCCACATTTTAAATATGCAGCTGCTGAGAGAGCCAGTGGGGGCTTGCATAATGTCAGTAATGATGCAAAGTGAGCCATTACCAGATGATACAAGCAACTTAGAGGCCTATTTATTAAAGGTCTTGCGGACCTGATCCGACAGTGCGGATCAGGTCCGCAAGACCTCGCTGAATGCGGAGAGCAATACGCTCTCCGTATTCAGCATTGCGCCATCAGCTCACAAGAGCTGCTGGTGCAACGCCGCCCCCTGCAGGCTCGCGGACAATGGGCCACCAGCAGGGAGGTGTCAATCAACCCGATCGTACTCGATCGGGTTGAATTGTGGCGATTCCTGTCCGCCTGCTCATAACAGGCGGACAGGGTTATGGATCCGTGGTCTTTAGACCGCTGCTTCATAACTGCTGTTTCTGACGAGCCTGCGGGATCGCCAGAAACACGGGCCCTCAAGCTCCATATGGAGCTTGATAAATGGGCCTCTTAGGCTCTATGAGAAAGTGTGGTGTTTAAAATACTGGTGCACGGAGCATACTTAAGTACACACTTGAATAAGCTATTGCTTTAACTAGAAGCATTTTTGCCAATATAGGTATATTGCAAAAATGCTTCCAATCAGAATGAAAATGCCCCTATGTGCAAAATGTCCCTGGAATTGTTGTTATTTAAAAACTATGCCTCTTTCTTATGCTCACTACAGGGCACAGGCTGATAAGGACAACTCCTTCGGCTAATTTCTTTCATGTAATTGGCAAGAGTCCATGAGCTAGTGACGTATGGGATATACAATCCTACCAGGAGGGGCAAAGTTTCCCAAACCTCAAAATGCCTATAAATACACCCCTCACCACACCCACAATTCAGTTTTACAAACTTTGCCTCCTATGGAGGTGGTGAAGTAGGTTTGTGCTTGTTTTTTTATGATATGTTCTGTGATAAGCCCTTCTAAGTATTCTGAAGCCCATTTCCTCTCCGAGTACAGTGTTTGTCAGAGGGATGTGAAGGGAGTATCGCATATTGATTTTATGGTTTTCCTTGCAAAAAAACTTTTCAAGGGTTCTCTGTTGTTGGTCGTAGGGATTCATCTCCTACCTCCCTTTTCAGATCAACGATATTCTCTTATATACCATTACCTCTGCTGATAGTTTTCAGTACTGGTTTGGCTATCTGCTATATGTGGATGGGTGTCTTTCGGTAAGTATGTATCATTATTTAAGACACTCTCAGCTATGGTTTGGCGCTTTATGTATTAATATAAAGTTTTAAATATATGTATTGTACTTATATTTGCCATGAGGCAGGTCTATGTGTATTTCCCTTTGCAGTCTAAACAGTTTCAGTATAGGAATCATGTTTGGGAAGTTTATTTAAACTTTTTTCTTACCTGGGGTTCAGTCTTTTTCTAATTTGACTTTCTTTTTTTCGCGGGCAAATCTTGGCTCGCGAGGGCGCAAAATGCTGTTTTTTATTGCGTAATTAATGGCGCAATTTATTTTGCCGCTAAGTTGTGCCTTTGATGGCGCAAATTTAGTAATTCCCTGCGTCTTTGTTGACGCTAGTTGTTTTGGCGCAAAATCGCATTTGTTATGACGCGAGTTGCGTCATTTCCTGGTGTTTTGCACCAAAAAATGTTTTATTTTTTGCGTAATGCGTCATTCTTGGTGCCAAAATTTAGTTATTTTACCCCTCTCCCTCTATTGCTCGCTGTTTTCATGAACTTTGAAAGCTATTATGCCTTCTTTTGTTTTTCTCTACTGAAACTTTTACATTGTGGAAATTGAATGTTTTGCCTAATGTTATTTTTCTTTTTCTGTTACATTTTGTGAGATGTCTCATTCTGATCCTGACTCTGATGTTACTGTAGAAGCTATGATGCCCTGGAACACAATTCTACTAAGCTAAGTGCGTTCTTTTCATTATTAAGCTGTTGGTTTTTTTTTTCAGCTCAATTATGTGGCATTTATTTATCATGTTTCATGCTAGCAATGTTTCTACATGTACAATGACATATACTGTTTTTTTACATATTCATTTCATGTACTTGATTTCATCTGCAAACATCACATGTTGTTGCTTATATCATAAAAGGTTATGACTGCTATTATGCCTTTAAGTAAACTTACCAGGTCTTTTCAAAATTGTTTTAATTAATTTTGTTCTGACCGCCAGCATACTTAAGTTTTCTACTGATGAAGGTTTCTTTGGTTCAAAGGCTCCTGTTTCAGACAGTTTGTTGAAAATTCTCCTTATTTTTCATTTGAACATTTTTTGTTCTTTTTTAAGGAAATTTTTCTATTTATAGCTTTTAGGAGTCTAGTCCTCCTATTAACTATCAGCTAGATAACGAGTTTGGCGTTATGAGTGAAAAAGCAGCGTTATGCTTCATAACGCTACTTTTTCCCTAACGCCGGTACTACAAGTCTTGTAGGTATAGGTGTACCGCACACCTTTTAGGCCGTCATGCAACGTCAGTACCGCACTTTTTAAAAAGTCATTTTTCAATTGGACTTCCATAGCGCCGGTATTACGAGTTTGCCTGGGAGGTCAAAAAGTGAGAGTTACACTCTATATTGACAAGATCCGTACCTCCATCTAAAGTCAGTAGTTATGAGTTTTACAATACAAAGCTGTACCATAAAAACTCATAAACTGCTACAAAGTACACTAAACACACATTAACTACCTATTAACCCCTAAACCGATGCCCTCCCACATCACAAACACTATAATAAATTTTTTAACCCCTAATCTGCCGCTCTGGACATCGCCGCCACAATTCAAATTTATTAACCCCTATTCCGCTGCTCTCCAACATCGTTGCCACTATAATAAAGCTATTAACCCTTAAACCACTGCCCTCCAGCATCGCAAACACTAGTTAAATATTATTATCCCCTAACCGCTATAATAAACCTATTAAAACCTATTAACCACTAAACCGCAAGCCCCCCATGACGAAATATACTAAAATAAATTATTAACCCCTAAACCTCTGACCTCACACATCACTAACGCTACATAAATATATTAACCCCTAATCATAACCTTAACGTAACCCTAACCCTAAGTCTAACCCTAACTTAACCCTAAGCCTAACACCCCCTAACTTAAATATAATAAAATAAATCTAAATAAACCTTACAATTATTAACTAAATAACCTAGTTATTGGAACAGCCAATAGAATGATAGCTCAATCCTATTGGCTGATTGGATCAGCCAATAGAATGAAAGCTTAATCCTGTTGCTGATTGCAACAGCCAAGAGTTCACTTAAAGGGAACCTTCAGTTTACAGCGACGACAATAAGAAGAGGATGCTCCATATGTCTTGAAGATGGACCCGCTCCACACCGGATGGATGAAGATAGAAAATGCCATCTGGATGAAGACTTCTTTCCGCTTGGATGAGGACTTCACCAGCTGGATAAAGATCGAAGAGGCCTCCTGGATGAAGACTTCTTGCCGCTTGGATGAGGACTTCGCCGGCTGGATGAGGAGGGATGTCCGGACTTCGATAACTGTAAGTGGATCGTCAGGGGCTAGGGTTTTTATAAGGATTTTTTGGGTGGGTTTTTTTTTTTAGGTTAGGGTTTTTGGGCAATGTAAAAGAGCTAAATGCCCATCCAAATGCCCTTTTCAGGGCAATGTTTAGCTTAGGTTTATTTAGATAGGTTTTTATTTGGGGGGGTTTGTTTGGGTGGGTGGTGAGTTTTACTGTTGGGGGGTGTTTGTAATTTATTTTTTACAGGTAAAAGAACTGATTTCTTTGGGGCAATGCACCACAAAAGTTTAGTGTAGGCTAGGTTTTTTTTTATTTTGGGCGGGTTTTTTATTTTGATAGGGCCATTAGATTAGGAGTAATTTGTTTTTATTTTTGATAATTTCGGTTTTTTTATTTTTGTAATTTAGTCTACCTAGTTAAAATAAATACAAACTTACCTGTGAAATAAAAATAAAACCTAAGATAGATACAATATAACTATTTGTTTTTTTGTAGCGAGCTTAGGTTTTATTTCACAGGAAAGTTTGTATTTGGTTTTAAATAGGAATTATTAAGTTAATAATTGTAAGGTTTATTTAGATTTATTTTAATTCTATTTAAGTTAGGGTGTGTTTGGGTTAGGGTTAGACTTAGGCTTAGGGTTTCGTTAGGGTTAGGTTTAGGGGTTAATACCTTTAGTAAAGTGGCGGCGACATTGGGGACGTCAGATTAGGGGTTAATCACTGTAATGTAGGTGGCGGCGATGTTAGGGGCATCAGATTAGTGGTTAATAACTAATGTAGGTGGCGGCGATGTTAGGGGCAGCAGAATAGGGGTTAATAACTGTATGTAGGTGACGGCGATATCGGGGGCGGCAGATTAGGGGTTAATAACTGCAATGTAGGTGGTGGCGATGTTAGGGGCAGCAGATTAGGGGTGTTTAGACTCAGGGTTTATGTTAGGGTGTTAGGTTCAAATGTAACTTTTTCTTTTCCCCATAGACATCAATGGGGCTGCATTACGAAGCTTTTGTTTCCGTGATCGCAGGTGTTAGGCTTTTTTTTGTCGGCTCTACCCATTAATGTCAATTGGGAAATCGTGGACGAGCACGTCAAAGCAGCGCTTGTATTTGGGTGCGGTATGGAGCTCAACGCAACCATATCGCCCGCACAAGCCTGCTTTTTTAAAACTTGTAATAGCAGCGCTATAGGGAGGTGAAATAACGCCCAAAATTTATATTTTAAATTTATAGCGCTCAAAACTCGTAATCTAGCTGTATGTTAATAATCCTTTTCAAATTCGGATTTTAACATTTTTTGCTTTTGAGGTTTTTTCCTATTCATTATACTATCTATATTTTATTCTAGAGAATGGTTATTCTGATTCCTTCTTGGGACTGTACTACTATTTCTATGGAAATTGGTACTTGTTTTCAGGATTCTTTAGAATTTGAATATAACCTGTGTAGAGAATATTCACATACTATTTATATTTTTAGCTCAGCTTTATCTGTGGCTGACATAACTGTTCTCTCATCCTTTGTTGAACAGTTAGTATAAGCAGTTTTCAGATTCTTAAGTATATAACTCTGTTTATTTACTTTAGATGTATTAATTTAATTATGTTTACTATATCTATTATTATGATTTCAAATATATGTTATCTCTCTCTTGTTAGGATAATAATTGATTTGATTTCTATTATCTCCAAGACAACCAGTCTTGCAAATAAATAAATATAATTTTATAAGTCTTAATACCCCAGAAACATAAAGAATGCAAATATATGGTGTTTGGTATCAAAATACTTCTAATTACATCAAAAAGGGATTGCTGATCTTTGTGTATGGGTTAGATACACATAACAGAAGTTATAAGGTGTTCTATAATTTCAGCTAAAGATTCTGAACTTTGACATGCCATAAAAAGAGGGGAGTGGATATTTCTGGCCACTCTGTAAGAAGGTTGGGTCAAGCAATTTGATATCAGATAAACAGGTATAAAATGTTGTGCCTAACAATACAAGTTGTTCATTCTACATAGGAAGCTGTTACAGTATGAGTGACCATGTTTTCTGGCCACTCTCCCTGGCACACACATCTAAGCTAGTAAAGTTTAGGTCTATTATTTCTCCTTTTTTTTTAATCACGTTTTTTTTGTTTTTATCACATGCCTTTTTTTTTACATTTTGGGGTTTTCAAAGATATTGAATATATTGAACAGTGGCAACATCAATTAACGAACATCTTACAGATAGTCATGTCAATGTACAAGGTATAGAATTATATAGACACAGTGAATAAATCTGAAGTAGTATAATAAAGCTGCATTACTTAATTTATACATGAATATGAAGTATCAAGATAGCATGAAAATCTATAAGAATTAGACAAATCATTTGGTTAACATAGGCATAAACATATCATGTCATATTATTGTCAATAGTATTTTTTCCATTCTTATTTTATATATGTAGAGTAGAACAAAAGAAAAGAAAGGGGTAAGGGCCTGTTGCAACATCTTAAAAATAAAAAAACACTAGGTGATGTAAAAAACAGGCAGTAGGGAATAAAAACTATCAAGGTATATGTATGTATGTGTATATATATATATATATATATATATATATATATATATGTGTGTGTGTGTGTGTGTATATATATATATGTGTGTGTGTGTGTGTGTGTATATACAGGGAGTGCAGAATTATTAGGCAAATGAGTATTTTGACCACATCATCCTCTTTATGCATGTTGTCTTACTCCAAGCTGTATAGGCTCGAAAGCCTACTACCAATTAAGCATATTAGGTGATGTGCATCTCTGTAATGAGAAGGGGTGTGGTCTAATGACATCAACACCCTATATCAGGTGTGCATAATTATTAGGCAACTTCCTTTCCTTTGGCAAAATGGGTCAAAAGAAGGACTTGACAGGCTCAGAAAAGTCAAAAATAGTGAGATATCTTGCAGAGGGATGCAGCACTCTTAAAATTGCAAAGCTTCTGAAGCGTGATCATCGAACAATCAAGCGTTTCATTCAAAATAGTCAACAGGGTCGCAAGAAGCGTGTGGAAAAACCAAGGCGCAAAATAACTGCCCATGAACTGAGAAAAGTCAAGCGTGCAGCTGCCAAGATGCCACTTGCCACCAGTTTGGCCATATTTCAGAGCTGCAACATCACTGGAGTGCCCAAAAGCATACGGTGTGCAATACTCAGAGACATGGCCAAGGTAAAAAAGGCTGAAAGACGACCACCACTGAACAAGACACACAAGCTGAAACGTCAAGACTGGGCCAAGAAATATCTGAAGACTGATTTTTCTAAGGTTTTATGGACTGATGAAATGAGAGTGAGTCTTGATGGGCCAGATGGATGGGCCCGTGGCTGGATTGGTAAAGGGCAGAGAGCTCCAGTCCGACTCAGACGCCAGCAAGGTGGAGGTGGAGTACTGGTTTGGGCTGGTATCATCAAAGATGAGCTTGTGGAGCCTTTTCGGGTTGAGGATGGAGTCAAGCTCAACTCCCAGTCCTACTGCCAGTTTCTGGAAGACACCTTCTTCAAGCAGTGGTACAGGAAGAAGTCTGCATCCTTCAAGAAAAACATGATTTTCATGCAGGACAATGCTCCATCACACGCGTCCAAGTACTCCACAGCATGGCCTCCTTGTTCACCTGATCTGAACCCCATTGAGAACCTGTGGTTCATCATCAAATGTGAGATTTACAAGGAGGGAAAACAGTACACCTCTCTGAACAGTGTCTGGGAGGCTGTGGTTGCTGCTGCACGCAATGTTGATGGTGAACAGATCAAAACACTGACATAATCCATGGATGGCAGGCTTTTGAGTGTCCTTGCAAAGAAAGGTGGCTATATTGGTCACTGATTTGTTTTTGTTTTGTTTTTGAATGTCAGAAATGTACATTTGTGAATGATGAGATGTTATATTGGTTTCACTGGTAAAAATAAATAATTGAAATGGGTATATATTTGTTTTTTGTTAAGTTGCCTAATACTTATGCACAGTATTAGTCACCTGCACACACAGATATCCCCCTAAA